>NW_022437205.1:298551-310184 GCF_009761245.1 Sapajus apella
TTCTAGATTCTCCAGAGAAAGGATTTCAGAACTGCTGCACACACACAGCAGTTGAACTGTGTTTGTTGATTGTACAGCTTGATAAATTTTCTGCTAGATAGCTCCGTTTTTGTTTTAGAGCAAGATATTTCTCGTTACAGCCTATAGTCCCACTCACTCTGGAATATCCAAACGCAGCTTTTAGAAGAAATGTGTTTCTAACTCGCTGAATCTCAACATAGATGCAACTTCGTAAGGTGAAGGAAGACAAAACAGAGCCATTTGAAATATACTTTTCTCCTGTGTTAGAAACGCAGTCTTACTGCTAATTCTTATATGACTGTATATGGCTGTAAATATCTGATTCTAAATTCTCCAAAGAAAGGATTTCAGAATTGAAGCGAACACACGTTAGTTGAACTCTGTAAGCTGATTGTACCGCTTGACAACCATACTCCTAGATAGCTCCGTTTTTGTTTTAGAGCAAGATATTTTTCATTACATCCTATAGTCCCATTCTCTCTGGAATATCCAAACGCAATTTTAGAAGAAACGTGTTTCTAACTCGCTGAATCTAAACATAGACACAACTTCCTGAGGTGAACGAAAACAAAGCAGAGCAGTTTGAAATATACGTTTCTCCTGTGTTTTAAACGCAGTCTTACTGCTAATTCTTATGTGCCTGTGTATGGCTGGAAATATATGTTTCTATATTCTCCAAACAAAGGATTTCTGAACTGCTGCACACAGACAAAGGTTTAACTCTGTAAGCTGATTGTACGGCTTGACAATCATTCTGCTACATTGGTCCGTTTTTGTTTTGGAGCAAGATATTTCTCATTATAGCCTGCACTCCCATTCACTCTGTAATATGCAAAGGCAGTTTTTAGGGGAAACATGTCTCTAACTGGCTGAATCTAAACATAGATGAAAATTCCTAAGGTGAAGAAACACACACCAGAGCTGTGTGAAATATACGTTTCTCCTGTGGTTTAAACGCATTCTTACTGCTAATTCTTATTTGCCTGTATATGGGTGGAAATACCTGTTTCTAATCTCCAAAGAAAGGATCTCTGAACTGCTGCACACACACATCAGTTTAACTCTGTAAGTTGATTGTACAGCATGACAACGATTCTGCTACATAGCTGTATTTTTGTTTTAGAGCAAGATATTTCTCATTACAGCATATGCGCATATCCACTCTGGAATATCGAAACGCAGCTTTTAGAAGAAATGTGTTTCTAAGTCGCTGAAGCTAAACATAGATGCAACTTCCTAAGGTGAACGAACACAAAGCAGAGCAGTTTGAAATATACGTTTCTCCTGTCTTATAAACGCAGTCCAACTGCTAAATCTTATATTCCTATATGTGCCTGGAAATATCTGTTTCTAGATTCTCCAAATAAAGGATTTCGGAGCTGCTGCCCACACACTTCAGTTTAACTCAGTAAGTTGGTTGTAGAGGTGGACAACCATTCTGCTAGATAGCTCCGTTTTTGTTTTAGAGCAAGATATTTCTCATTACAGTCTATGCTTCCATTCACTCTGTAATATCGAAAAGCAGGTTTTAGAAGTAACGTGTTCCTAACTTGCTGAATTTAAACATAGATGCAACTTCCTAAGGTGAATGAACACAAGGCAGGGCAGTTTGAAATATACGTTTCTCCTGTGTTTTAAACGCAGTCTTACTGCTAATTCTTACATGCCTGTATAGGACTGCAAATATCTGTTTCTAGATTCTCCAAAGAAAGTAATTCTGAACTGCTGCACACACACATAAGTTTTACTCTGTAAGCTGACTTTACAGCTTGACAACCATTCTGTTAGACAGCTCCGGTTTTGTTTTAGACGAAGATATAGACTTGTGTAATTCACGAGATAAACAGGACCAAAGACAAAAACCACATGATTATCTCAATTGATTCAGAGAAGGCCTTTGACAAAAAACAAGAGCCCTTTATGCTGAAAATCCTCAATAAGCTTGGTATTGATGGAACGTATCTCAAAATAATTAAAGCTATTTATGACAAACCAACAGCCAATATCATAGTTAATGGGCAAAAACTGGAAGCATTCCAATTGATATGTGGCACCAGACAAGGATGCCCTCTCTATCCACTGTTATTCAATATAGTATTAGAAGTTCTAGCTAGAGCAGTCAGGCAAGAAAAAGAAATACAGGCCATTCAAATAGGAAAGGAGGAAGTCAAATTGTCTCTATTTGCAGACAACATGATTGTATTTCTAGAAGACCACATCGTCTCAGCCCCAAATCTCCTGAAACTGATAAGGAAGTTCAGTAAAGTCTCAGGATACAAGATCAATGTGCAAAACTCACGTACATTCTTATACACCAATAACAGACTTAAAGAGAGCCAAATCAAGAACAAACTTCCATTCACAATTACCACAAAGAGAATAAAATACCTAGCAATAAAACTAACAAGGAAAGTAAAGGACCTCTTCAAGGAGAACTACAAGCCACTGCTAAACGAAATAAGAGAGGACACAAACAGATGGAGCAACATTCCATGTTCATGGTTAGGAAGAATCAATGTAGTGAAGATGGCCATAATGCCCAAAGTAATTTACAGATTCAATGCTATCCCCATCAAGCTACCAATGACGTTCTTCGCAGAACTGGAAAAAGCCACCTTAAACTTCATATGGAACCAAAAGAGAGCCCGCATAGCCAAGTCAGTTCTAAGCAAAAAGAACAAAGCGGGAGGCATCACACTACTGGACTTCAAACTATACTACAGGGCTACAGTAATCAAAACCGCATGGTACTGGTACCAAAACAGAGATATAGACCAATGGAACAGAACAGAGGTCTCGGAGGCAACACACCATCTCTACAATCATCTGATCTTTGACAAGCCAGACAAAAACAAGCAATGGGGAAAGGATTCCCTGTTCAATAAATGGTGTTGGGAAAACTGGCTAGCCACGTGCAGAAAGCAGAAACTAGACCCTTCCTGACACCTTAAACTAAAATTAACTCCAGATGGATTAAAGACTTAAACATAAGACCTAACACCATAAAAACCCTAGAAGAAAATCTAGGCAAAACCATTCAGGACATAGGTGTAGGCAAGGACTTCTTGACCAAAACACAAAAAGCATTGACAACAAAAGCCAAAATAGACAAATGGGACCTAATCAAACTCCACAGCTTCTGCACGGCAAAAGAAACAGTCATTAGAGTGAATCGGCAACCAACAGAATGGGAAAAAACTTTTGCAGTTTACCCATCTGACAAAGGGCTGATATCTAGAATTTACAAAGAACTAAAACAGATTTACAAGAAAAAAACTAACAAGCCCATTCAAAAGTGGCTAAAGGATATGAACAGACACTTTACAAAAGAAGACATACATGAGGCCAACAAACATATGAGAAAATGCTCATCATCTCTGGTCATCAGAGAAATGCAAATCAAAACAACATTGAGATCCCATCTCATGCCAGTTAAAATGGTGTTCATTAAAAAATCTGGAGACAACAGATGCTGCAGAGGATGTGGAGAAATAGGAACAATTTTGCACTGTTGGTGGGAGTGTAAATTAGTTCAACCATTGTGGCAGACAGTGTGGCGATTCCTCAAGGACCTAGGAATAGAAATTCCATTTGACCCAGCAATCCCATTAATGGGTATAAATCCAAAGGATTGCAAATCGTTCTACTATAAGGACACGTGCACACGAATGTTCATTGCAGCACTGTTTACAATAGCAAAGACCTGGAACCAACCCAAATTCCCATCGAAAATAGACTGGATAGGGAAAATGTGGCACATATACACTATGGAATATTATGTAGCCATCTAAAACGATGAGTTTGGGTCCTTGGTAGGGACATGGATGAACCTGGAAACCATCATTCTCAGCAAACTGACAGAAGAGCAGAAGATCAGTCACCGCATCTTCTCACGCTTAGGCGGGTGTTGAACAATGAGAACACATGGACACAGGGAGGGGAACACTACACACTGGGGTCAGTTGGGGGAAAATAGGGGAGGGACGGTGGGGGGCGGGGAGTGGGAGAGAGATAGCAAGGAGAGAAATGCCAGGTGTAGGTGATGGGGAGGAAGGCAGCAAATCACACTGCCATGTGTGTAAATATGCAACAATTTTGCATGTTCTTCACATGTACCCCATAACCTAAAAGGCAATAAAATAAATAAATGGGAAAAAAAACCAAAATATATTTCTCATTACAGCCTATCCTCCCATTCACTCTGGAATATCCAAATGCAGCTTTTAGAAGAAACGTGTTTCTAACTCGCTGAATCTAAACATACATGCGACTTCTAAAGGTGAGCAAACACAAAGCAGAGCAGTTTGAAATAGACGCTTCTCCTGTGTTTTAAATGCAGGCTTACAGCTAATTCTTACATGCCTGTATATGGCTGGAAATATATGTTTCTAGACTCTCCAAAGAAAAGATTTCTGAACTGTGTCACACACACATCAGTTTAACTCTGTAAGTTGATTGCAGAGTTTGACAACCATTATGATAGGTAACTCCGTTTTTGTTTCAGAGCAAGATATTTCTCATTACAGCCTATCCTCCCATTCACTCTGGAATATCCAAATGCAGGAGAAACGTGTATTTCAAACTGCTCTGCTTTGTGCTCGTTCACTTTAGGAAGTTGCATCTATCTTTAGATTCAGCGAGTTAGAAGAACTTTTCTTATGAAAGCTGCGTTTGGATATTCCAGATTTAATGTGAGGATAGGCTGTAATGAGAAATATCTTGCTCTAAAACAATAATGGAGCTCTCCAGCAGAATACGTTTCTCCTGTCTTTTAAACACAGTCTTACTGCTAATTTTTACATGAATGTAGATGGCTGGAAATATCAGTTTCTTTATTCCCCAGAGAAAGGATTTCTGAACTGCTGCACAACACATCAGTTTTACTCTGTAAGCTGATTGTTAAGCTTGACATCCATTCTGGTAGATACCTCCATTTTTGTTTTAGACCAAGAATTTTCTCATTACAGCCTATACTCCCATTCACTCTGGAATATCCAAACGCAGCTTTTAGAAGAAACGTGTTCCTAACTCGTTGAATATAAATACAGATGCAACTTCATAAGATGAACAAACACAAAGAAGAGCAAATTGAAATATACGTTTCTCCTTTTTCTTAAATGCGGTCTTACTGCTAATTCTTATATGGCTGGAAATATCTGTTTATAGATTCTGTAAAGAAAAGATTTCTGAAATGCTGCACACACACATCAGTTTAACTCTGCACGTTGATTGTACAGCTTGACAACCATTCTGCTAGATAGCTCCGTTATTGTTTCAGAGCAAGATATTTCTCATTACAGCCTATACACCCATACACTCTGGAATTTGCAAACGCAGCTTTTAGAAGAAACGTGTTTCTAACTCGCTGAATCTAAACATAGGTGCAACTTCCTAAGGTGAACGAACGCAAAACAGAGCAGTTTGAAATACTCGTTTCTCTTGTGTTTTAAATGCAGCCTTACTGCTAATTCTTATATGCCTGTATATGGCTGGAAATATCTGTTTCTACATTCTTCAAAGAAAGGATTTCTGAACTGCTGCACAAACACATCAGTTTACCTCTGTAAGTTGATTGTACACCTTGACAACCATTCTGCTAGATGGATCCGTTTATGTTTTAGAGCAAGGTATTTCTCACTAAAGCCTATCCTCCTATTCACTCTGGAATATCCAAACACAGCTTTTAGAAATAACGTTTTTCTAACTTGCTCAATCTAAACATAGATGCAACTTCCTAAGGTGAACGAAAACAAAGCAGAGCAGTTTGAAATATACGTTTCTCCTGTGTTTTAAAAGCAGTCTTACTGTTAATTATTATATGCCTGTATTTGGATGGAAATATCTGTTTCTAGATTCTACAATGAAGCGATTTCAGAACTCCTGGAAACACACATCAGATTAACTCTGTAAACTGATTGTACAGCTTGACAACCATTTTGCTAGATAGCTCCATTTCTGCTTTAGAGCAAGATATTTCTCATTATAGCCTATACTCCCATTCCTCTGGAATATCGAAACGCAGCTTTTAGAAGAAATGTGTTTCTAACTCTCTGAATTTAAACATAGATGCAATTTCCTTAGGTGAACGAAAAAAAAGCAGAACAGTTTGAAATATACGTTTCTCCTGTGTTTTAAATGCAGTCTTACTGCTAATTCTTATATGCCAGTATATGGCTGGAAATATCTGTTTCTAGATTCTCCAAAGAAAGGATTTCTTAACTGCAGCACACAGACATCAGTTTAACTCTGTAAGTTGATTGTACAGCTTGACAAACATTCTGCTAGATACCTCCGCTTTTGTTTTAGAGCAAGATATTTCTCATTACAGCCTATATTCCATTCACTCTGGAATATACAAACACAGCTTTTAGAAGAAACGTGTTTCTCACTCGCTGAATCTAAACATAGATGCAACTTCCTAAAGTGAACGAAAACAAAGCAGAGCAGTTTGAGCTATACGTCTCTCCTGTGATTTAAACGCATTCTTACTGCTAATTCATGTATGCCTGTATATGGCTGGAAATATCTGTTTCTAGATTGTCCAAAGAAAGGATTTCGGAACTGCTGCACACAAACATCAGTTTATCTCTGAAAGTTGATTGTAGAGCTTGACAACAATTCTGTCAGATAGCTCCGTTTTTGTTTTAGAGCAAGATATTTCTCATTACAGCCTATAATCCCATTCACTCAGGAATATATAAATGCAGCTTTTAGAAGAAACATGTTTCTAACTCGCTAAATCTAAACACAGATGCAAGTTCCTAAGGTGAATGAACACAAAGCAGAGCAGTTTGAAATAAACGTTTCTCCTGTGTTTTAAACGCAGCCTTACTGCTAATTCTTATATGCCTGTATATAGCTGGAAATATCTGATTCTATATCCTCAAAAGAAAGGATTTCTGGACTGCTGCACACACACATCAATTTAACTTTTAAGTTGATTGTACAGCTTGACAAACACTCAGGTAGATAGTTTCGTTTTGGTTTTAGAGCAGGATATTTCTCAATACAGATTATACTCCAATTCACTCTGGAATATCAAAACGCAACTTTTAGAAAAAACGAGTTTCTAACTCGTTGAATCTAAACATAGATGCAGCTTACTAAGGTGAACGAAAACAAAGTAGAGGAGGTTGAAATAGACGTTTCTTCTGTGTGTTAAACGCAGTCTTACTGCTAATTCTTATATGCCTGGATATGGCTGGAAATATGTGTTTCTAGATTCTCCAAAAAAAAGGATTTCTGAACTGCTGCACACACACATCAGTTTAACTCTGTAAGTTGATTGTGCAGCTTGACAACCATTCTGCTAGATAGCTCCGTTTTTGTTTTAGGGCAAGATATTTCTCATTACAGGCTATAGTCCCATTCACACAGGAATGTCCAAACGCAGCTTTTAAAAGAAACGTGTTTCTAACTCGCTGAATCTAAACATAGATTCAACTTCCTAAAGTGAACTAACACAAAGCAGAGCGGTTTGAATTAGACGTTTCTCCTGTATTTTAAACGCAGTCTTACTGCTAGTTCTTACATGCCTTTGTATGGCTGGAAATAACTGTTTCCAGATTCTCCAAAGAAAGCATTTCTGAACTGCTGCACACACACATCAGTTTAACTCTGTAAGTTGATTGTACAGCTTGACAATCATTCTGCTAGATAGCTGCGTTTTTGTTTTACAGCAAGATATTTCTAATTACTGCCTATGATCACATTCACTCTGGAATATCCAACCTCAGTTTTTAGAAGAAACGTGTTTCTAGCTCACTGAACCTAAACATAGATGTAACTTTCTAAGGTGAACGAACAGAAAGCAGAGTAGTTTGAAATAGACGTTTATCCTGTGTTTTAAAGGCAGTCTTACTGCTAGTTCTTATGTGCCTGTATATGGCTGGAAATATCTGTTTCCAGATTCTCCAAAGAAAGCATTTCTGAACTGCTGCACACACACATAAACTTAACTCTGTAAGTTGATTGTATGGCTTGACAAGCATTCTGCTAGATAGTTGCGTTATTGTTTTTGAGCAAGATATTTCTCATTACAGTCTATTGTCCCATTCATTCTGGAATATCCCAAAGCAGCTTTTAGAAGAAACGTGTTTCTTACTCGCTGAATCTAAACATAGATGCAACTTCCGAAGTTAAACGAACACAAAGCAGAGCAGTTTGAAATAGAAGTTTCTCCTGTGTTTTAAACACAGTCTTACTGCTAGTTCTTATATGTCTGTATATGGCTGGAATATCTGTTTCTAGATTCTCCAAAGAATGGATTTCTGAAATGCTCCACACACACATCAGTTTATCTCTGTAAGTTGATTGTACAGCTTGACAACCATTCTGCTAGATAGGTGCGTTTTTGCTTTAGAGCAAGAAATTTCTCGATTCAGCCTATACTCCCATTCTCTCTGGAATATCCAAAGACAGCTTTTAGAAGAAACGTGTTTCTAAATCGCTGAATCTAAACTTAGATGCAACTTCCTAAGGTGAATGAACATAAAGCAGAGCAGTTTAAAATAGACGTTTCTCCTGTGTTTTAAACGCAGTCTTACTGCTAGTTCTTATATGTCTGTATAAGGCTGGAAATATCTGTTTCCAGATTCTCCAAAGAAAGGATTTCTCAACTGCTGCACACACACCTCAGTTTAACAAAGTAAGTTGATTGTACAGCTTGAAAACCATTCTGCTAGATAGCTGCGTTCTTGTTTTAGAGCAAGATGTTTCTAATTACAGCCCATACAAGCATTCACTCTGGATTATCCAAACGAAGCATCTAGAAGAAACGTGTTTCTAAATCGCTGAATCTAAACATTGATGCAACTTCCGAAGGTGAACGAACACAAAGCAGAGCAGTTTGAAATAGACGTTTCTCCTGTGTTTTAAACACAGTCTTTCCGCTATTTTTTATATGATTGTACATGGCTGGCATTATCTGTTTCCATATTCTATTAAGAAAGTGATTCTGAACTGCTGCACCCACATATCAGTTTAACTCTGTAAGTTGATTGTACAGCTTGACAAGCATACTGCCAGATAGCTGCGATTTTGTTTTAGAGCAAGATATTTCTGATTACAGCCTACAGTCCCATTCACTCTGGAATATAAAAAAGCAGCTTTTAGAAGAAACGTGTTTCTAACTCGATGAATCTAAACATAGATGCAACTTGCTAACGTGAATGAACACAAAGCAGAGTAGTTTGAAATACACGTTTCTCCTGTGTTTTAAACGCAGTCTTACTGCTAGTTCTTATATGCCTGCATATGGCTGGAAATATCTGTTCCCAGATTCTCCAAGAAAGGATTTCTGAACTTCTCCACACACACATCCGTTTAATTCGGTAAGGTGATTGTACAGGTTGACAACTATTCTGCTAGACAGATGCGTTTTTGTTTTAGAGCAAGATATTTCTCATTACAGCCTGTACTCCCATTCACTCTGGAATTTCCACACGCAGCTTTCAGAAGAATCGCGTTTATAACTCGCTGAATCTAAACATAGATGCAACTTCCGAAGGTGAACGATCACAAAGCAGAGCAGTTTGAACAACATGTTTCTCCAGTGTTTTAAACTCAGTCTTACTGCTAGTTCTTATAGGCATGTATGTGACTGAAAGTATCTGTTTCCAGATTCTCCAGAGAAAGGATTTCTGAACTGCTGAACACACAAATCAGTTTAACTCTGTAAATTCATTGTACAGCTTGACAACCATTATGTTAGATAGCTGCGTTTTTGTTTTAGAGCAAGATATTTCTCATTACAGCCTGTACTCACTTTCACCCTGGATGATCCAAAAGCAGGTTTAGAAGAAACGTGTTTATAACTCGCTGAATCTAAACATAGATGCAACTCCCTAAGGTGAACAAACACAAAGCAGAGCAGTTTGAAATAGACGTTTCTCCTGTGTTTTAAACGCAGTCTTACTGCTAGTTCTGATATGCCTGCGTGTGGCTGGAGATATCTGTTTCCAGATTCTCCAGAGAAAGGATTTCTGAACTGCTGCACACACACATCAGGTTAACTCTGTAAGTTGATTACACAGCTTGACAACCATTCTGCTAGCTAGCTGCGTTTTTGTTTTAGAGCAAGATATTTCTCATTGCAGGCTATAGTCCCAATCTCTCTGGAATATCCCAACGCAGCTATTAGAAGAAACGTGTTTCTAACTCTCTGAATCTAAACATAGATTCAACTTCCTAAAGTGAACTAACACAAAGCGGAGCGGTTTGAATCAGACGTTTCTCCTGTATTTTAAACGCAGTCATACTGCTAGTTCTTACATGCCTTTATATGGCTGGAAATAACTGTTTCCAGATTCTCCAAAGAAAGCATTTCTGAACTGCTGCACACACACATAAACTTAACTCTGTAAGTTGATTGCACAGCTTGACAACCATTCTGCTAGATAGCTGCGTTTTTGTTTTAGAGCAAGATATTTCTCCTTAGAGCCTATACTCCCACTCACTCTGGAATATCCAAACGCCGCTTTTAGAAGAAACGTGTTTCTAACTCACTGAATCTAAACATAGATGCAACTTCCTAAGGTGAGTGAACACAAAGCAGGGCAGTTTGAAATAGGGGTTTCTCCTGTGTTTTAAACGCAGTCTTACTGCTAATTCTTATATGCCTGTATATGGCTGGAAATATCTGTTTCCAGATTCTCCAAAGGAAGGATATCTGAACTACTGCATCAGTTAAACTCTGTAATTTGATTGTGCAGCCTGACAACCATTCTGATAGATATATGCGCTTGTGTTTTAGAGCAAGATATTTCTCACTACAGCCTATACTCCCATTCACTCTGGAATATCCAAAGGGAGCTTTTAGAAGAAACGTGATTCCAAATCGCTGAATCTAAACATAGATGCAACTTCCTAAGGTTAACGAACACAAAGAAGAGCAGTTTTAATTAGACTATTCTCCTGGCTTTTAAACGCAGTGTTAGTGATTGTTCTTATATGTCTGTATATGGCTGAAAATATCAGTTTCCAGATTCTCCAAAGAAAGGATTTCTGAACTGCTGGACACAAACATCAGTTTAACTCTGTAAGTTGATTTTACTGCTTTACAACCATTCTGCTAGATAGCTGCGTTTATGTTTTAGAGCAAGATATTTCTCATTACAGACTATACTGCCATTGACTCTGGAATACACAAATGCAGCTTTTAGAAGAAACGTGTTTCTTACTCGCTGAATCTAAACATAGATGCACCTTCCTATGTTCAACGAACACAAAGCAGAGCGGTTTGAAATAGACGTTTCTCCTGTGTTTCAAACGCAGTCTTACTGATAGTTCGTATATGCCTGAATATGGCTGGAATTATCCGTTTCGAGATTCTCCAAAGAAAGGATTTCAGAACTGCTTCACACACACATCAGTTTAACTCTATAAGTTGATTGTACAGCTTGACAACCATTTGGCTAGATAGCTGCGTTTTTGTTTTAGAGCACGATATTTCTCAATACAGCCTATACTCCCAATCACTCTTGAATATCGAAAGGCAGCTTGTAGAAGAAACGTGTTTCTAAATCGTTGAATCTAAACATAGATGCAACTACCTACATTGAATGAACACAAAGCAGAAAAGTTTGAAACAGACGTTTCTCCTGTGTTTTAAA
>NW_022437206.1:0-6755 GCF_009761245.1 Sapajus apella
TGTTAGTCAGGATGGTCTCGATCTCTTGACCTCGTGATCCGCCCACCTCAGCTTCCCAAAGTTCTGGGATTACAGGCGTGAGCCACCGCGCCCGGCCCTTTTCTTACTCTTAAGCAGCAAATATGACGTATTATACAAGCAGCCCCAGGTAAGGGAAAGAGCAAGTGCATTTCAAGTCTCAGCTCACTTCCTAATTAGCTGTAATTCCCTGGGCATGTTACCACATCTACTTCAGTCTGTTTTCCTGTCCACAAAATGCACTAATTCTGAGAGGGGCGGGTGGCGGTATGGGGAGCGTGCTGGTTCTTTATCCAATCAGGCGTGCAGTTGAGGAGGAGGGCGTGGCTTCTCGCATTTGGCGGGGTCTTTGTCTTTCGCTTCCTCTAAAACTTGGGATCCCCCTCTGCTGTTCCGAGTCTCTGCCGTTCCGCGTCCTCGGGACCCCTCACCCCGGTGACTCTGTCACAGCCTCCGTTTCCCTGTGATCTGCAGGTCCTGGGAGACGCACAGCTAAGACTCCAGGACATCCTGGAAGCTGGGAAAGGGTGAGTGTGCGGGGTTGGGCATCCCGAGAGGGGAGAGCGGGCTGTGAGGCTCGGGGGACCGGCCTTCCCTCCGTCGGCTCCCGAGTCAGGGACCTGAGTTCCGGCTGGCGCAGCTCCGCCCCAGTCCCCCCTGGCCCTAAGATGGCGGCTGGGCCCGCAGCCGGGAACCCAGCGTCCCTCCTCGTTCCCATGGCGCCCTGTTTGGAGCTCCCTGGGCAGCTCTGCACTCGCAGCCCAGAGTATTTCCCGAATGGTTAAGGGATGCCAGCCGAGTTATCTGGGCACAATCCCTACCCGGTGTTTGCGTGGGAGGAGCTGCGGCCGGTGGGGCTCCCAGTCTCTTTTGTTAAAAATTTCGTTTGTTTGAGACGGAGTGTGGCTCTGTCGCCCAGGCGGGAGTGCAGAGGCGTGGTCACTGCAACCTCTGCCTCCCAGACTGGAGCAATTCTCGTGCTTCAGCACCCGAGAAGCTGGAATTACAGACCTGCCCCACCACGTCTGGCTAATTTTTGTATTTCTAGTAGATAAGTGGTTTCGCCATGGTGGAAGGTGGTCTGGAACTCCTGTCCTCAAGTGATCCCGCCCGCATCAGCCTCCCAAAGTGCTAAGATTACAAGCGCCCGGCCTCTTCTCTTAAAAACTAAAGGGAGTCAGTGTTAAAATGTTAAAAGTTTATTTGAGCAGTGGTTGGTGAAATGGAAAGCAGCCATAATATGTGGCCCACCTGAGAGGCATAAAGGAAAGAGTTTTATAAAGGGTGTGTGAGAAAAAAAAAAGGGGGCGTGTGAGAAGGGAAACCAAATTCAAGAATTGGTTACAATTATTTAGTCACCTTATTTGTATGATTCAGGTGGAAAGTTTCTGGTTATGTAATCAGACGTTAATTGCAGGTTTATGATTGGGTTAAGGTTGAATTTTGTTTTTGCCTAAAATAGTAATTTATAAGAAATGAATTCGAGTTAGGTTTTACATTTTTTTTCTTATGAACACAGGGCACTAGAGCCACTTCAGCCTAATTTTTTGCTTTTTAATTATCTTAACACTCCACAGGAGGACTGGTTTTCCTGCGTGACTTCCTAATGTATGGCAAGCAGGACTTCTAATCCACCACCTTTTCCCCTAGCTTAACTGAGGCTTGCAGTAAAATTATAAATTTCCACTTTTGTTCCTACATTCTCAAATGTAGGAAACAAGGACAACGTCCTCTCCTATTTACACTATCAACTTTTTGTCCTTTATTATACATTTCAAACACTGTGTTTTGTTAATCATGTTTTTACACTGCAGTGGATGGCAGGTTTTCAAAGATTTGTTTTCTGTCTGTAAACATTTTTTTTTTTTACTTTTGTTTTTTTTGGAGAGGGCATTTCACTCTTGTTGCCCATGCTAGAGTGCAATGGCATGATCTCAGATCACTGCAACCTCTGCAGGCTCAAGCGATTCTCCTGCCTCAGCCTCCCAAGTTGCTGGGATTACAGTCTCCCACCACCAAGCCTGGCTAATTCTTGTATTTTTAGTAGAGATGGGGTTTCTGGCATGTTGGCCAGCCTGGTCTTGACCTTCTGACCTCAGGTGATCCACCCCCCTTGCCCTCCCAAGTCTGTAAATATTTTAAGTGAGAAGAAAGTAGAAAATAACCTTCTGAAAGTCCACTGTGGGGAAAAAAAAATATGTACCTCTCCTTTTATCTTCCCTAGGCACACACACACATTATGGGTATTATCTGGGTTAAAGGTTTGCTTTGGAGAAATTACGGGGCCCTTTACAGCAGCCTTCCAGTCTTGTCTTGGTCGTGAGTTTCAGAAATGTTTGAGATAACCCAAGATGCTCACAGTGGGCATAGCTCTTGGAGTGTCTACTGAATATCATCCCCTGGGTCATCTCTTAGAGGACGGCCTGAGGAATAAGAGTGTAGCCTCTCAGCAGAGTAGCTGGATGGCCTAGGCCTGTAGAAAGCTCCCTTTTTTTTTTTTTTTTCTTGAGACGGAGTTTCACTCTTGTCACCCAGGCTGGAGTGCAATGGCGCGATCTCGGCTCACCGCAACCTCCGCCTCCTGGGTTCAGGCAATTCTCCTGCCTCAACCTCCTGAGTAGCTGAGACTACAGCCATGCGCCACCATGCCCAGCTAATGTTTTGTATTTTTAGTAGAGACGGGGTTTCACCATGTTGACCAGGATGGTCTCGATCTCTTAACCTCGTGATCCACCCGCCTCGGCCTCCCAAAGTGCTGGGATTACAGGCTTGAGCCGCCGCGCCCGGCCTAAAATTTCCTTTTTTTTAAAGATGGGGTTTCACCATGATGGCCAGGCTTGTCTTGAACTCCTGACCTCAGGTGATCCATCCACCTTGGCCTCCCAAAGTGCTAGGATTACAGGTGTGAGCCACCTCGCCCGGCACGAAAAATTTCCTTGTATACCATTTGTATAAAAGGATAACCTCTTAGAAAATTAAAATTTTTTTTTCTCCCCGACCGACACCCCTAAAATTGTTTATTCACAGAGGAACGCTTATACACTGTTGTTGGTGGGAGTGTAATTTAGTTCAACCATTATGGAAGACAGTGTGGCAACTCCTTAAAGACCTAGAGACAGAAATACCATTTGACCCAGCCATCCATTGTTGGATATTTACCCAAAACTATATGAATCATTCTATTATAAAGACACATGTGTATGTGCATTGCAGCACCATTCACAATAGCAAAGACATGGAATCAACCTAAATATCTATCAATGATAGACTGCATAAAGAAAATGTATATATACACCATGGAGTACTGTGCACCCAAAAAGAAAATGAGATAGGGCCGGGCGCTGTGGCTCATGCCTATAATCCTAGCACTTTGGGAGGCCGAGGTGGGTGGATCACCTGAGGTCAGGAGTTCAAGACCAGCTTGGCCATCATGGTGAAACCCCATCTTTAAAAAAAAAAGAAAATGAGATAATGCCTTTTGCAGAAATGTGGATGGACCCATAAGCCATTTTTCTTAGAAAACTAACACAGGAATAGAAAACTAAATACCACTTGCTCTCATTATAAGTGGGAGTTAAAGGATGGGAACACATGGACCCATAGAGGGGAACAACACATGCGCTGCCTAATGGAGGAGGGAGAGGATCAGGAAAAATAGTGGGTTCTAGGCTTAATACTTGGCTGATTAAATAACCTGCACAACAAATCCCTGTGACACACATTTACCTATGTAAAAAATTTGCGCTTGTGCCCTTAAACATTTTTTTTTTTGTTCTGAGATGGAGTTTCGCTCTTGTTGCCCAGGCTGGAGTGCAATGGCGCGATCTCGGCTCACTGCAACCTTGGCCTCCTGGGCCTCCTGAGTAGCTGAGATTACAGGCATACGCCACCATGCCCAGCTAATTTTTTGTATTTTTAGTAGAGATGGGGTTTCACCTTGTTGACCAAGATGGTCTCGATCTCTTGACCTCGTGATCCACCTGCCTCGGCCTCCCAAAGTGCTGGGATTACAGGCGTGAGCCACTGCCTCCGGCCGCCTTAAACTTAAAAGTTAAAAAAAAAAATTGGTAGCTTTTCTAGTAAACATTTTGTTTTTATGTATATGTGACACCTATTATGTATCAGATGTTTGGATTACACAGATGAACAGGGTTCAATATACCTGCTCTGTAAGAGTTTACAGTTCATTAGCATGGATAGGTGTATAAATTATTATTCTGGAGACTAATACTTGTACATACAAAGGCTTATAAGGTATTGAGTAGCTGAATTAGTGATCAATTCTGCCACCCACTGACATAGAAGTGGGAAAATCAAGGAGAGCTTTATAGAAGAGGTGACATTTGAGTGGGTGTCAGGGTTTAATAGAACTTTTTGTGTTAGTGGTGCTGTTGCTGACTATTTTTTTTTTTGGAGACAGAGTCTCAATCTGTTGCCCAGGCTAGAGTGCAGTAGTGTGATCTCGGCTCACTACAACCTCTACCTTCCAGATTCAAGCGATTCTCCCATCTCAGCCCCCTGAGTAGCTGGGATTACAGGTGTGAGCCACCGTGCTGGCCCCAGAGTATACCCTTTTAAAAATTATTAAAAAAAAAATTTACCCTTTGAAATATATTGAGGGGTGTCTTCCAATGACATAAAAATGAACAAATGTGTAAACAGTTAAAAATTTTTTCTCAGCCTAATTTTTTTTTTTTTTTTGACAGAGTTCTGCTTTTGTTGCCCAGACCGGAGTGCAGTGATGCGGTCTCTGCTAACAGCAACCTCCGCCTCCTGTTTTCAAGTGATTCTCCTGTCTCAGCCTCCCAAGTAGCTGGGATTACAGGCATGTGCCACTACGCCTGGCTAATTTTGTACTTTTAGTAGAGACAGGGTTTCTCCGTGTTGGTCAGACTGGTCTCAGAGTCCCGACCTCAGGTGATCTGCCTGCTTCAGTCTCCCAAAGTGCTGAGATTACAGGTGCGACCCAGCGCACCTGGCCGAGAAAAGTATTCTTGTCTTTCTACCCCAAAGCTGAACAGGCATAGGTAATACCAGATCTGGTTCCGGAATTAGAGCTGTTTTTTGTTTTTTTTGAGATGGAGTCTTGCTCTTATTGCCACGCAGGAGTGCAGTGGCCTGATCTCGGCTCACTGCAACCTCCACCTCCCGGATCAAGCAGTTCTCCTGCCTCAGGCTCCCGAATAGCTGGGATTACAGGTGTCTGCCACCAGGCCCAGCTGTTTTGCATTTGTAATAGAGACAGGGCTTCACCATGTTGGCCAGGCTGGTCTTGAACTCCTGACTTCGTGATCTGCCCACCTCAGCCTCCCAAAGTGTCAGAATTATAGGCGTGGGCCATGCCCAACCATTAGAGGCTGTTTTTTTTTTTTTTTTTTTTTTAAAGTTTTTTTTTTTTTTTTTTTTTAAAAATAAAACAGAATCCGTCTCTGCTGCCCTGGCTGGAGTGCTTTGGTGCAATCTTGGCTCACTGCAACCTCCACCTCCTGGGTTCAAACGATTCTCCTGCCTCAGGCTCTCGTAGCTGGGATTACAGGTGCCCACCACCATGCCTGGCTATTTTTTTAGTTTTGGTAGAGATGGGGTTTCACCATGTTGGTCAGGCTGGTCTTGAACTTCTTACCTCAGGTGATCCGCCCACCTTGGCCTTGCAAAGTGCTGGGATTATAGGCATGAGCCTCCGAGTCCAGCCAGCTGTTTCATTTTTTATTCTGATCCCTGCCCCCACCCCCCCACATACAGAGTCAGCCTGAGTCTCCTCTGTTTGAATAACTTTGAAGCATCAGCTCAGGGCCACTGCAGACCCTCTCACTAGCACCCAGGAGTCTGAGGCATTTGGGGATGTCCTGTGCAGACTGTGGGATCAGGCTGACAACAGAGTCCAATCTTCCTCTCCTCTCAGAGTAAGAAGAGTGAGTAATCCAGGGCTTGATTCTCCCCTCACAGAAGGAATCTCCTTATGTGATGTCCAAAAGTGGGAGTTGCTCTTGTTTCCTTGATGCTTGGATGAAGAACAAGTAGGAGGTCTGCAGGCTCACACTGATAGGTAAACAAATTGCTTTCGTTTTTTTTTTTCACCATTAGAAGAACAGTTGAAACCGTCATGGAGTCTACTATTCAGGAATTTTTATTCTAGTACCAATGAATGATTGATTGAATTAAGAGTAATGTGATCAGAATAAAGAAGGGAGTTGGAGAAGACTTGGGCTTCATTTGGGACACTGGTCTTATGTTGTTATTGTGAGTTCTGATGTCACCACCTGAAGGGTCATCATAGAAGAGTTGTTGTTACAATTATTTATTGCTTTTGCTTTGTTAAGAATAAATAGTTTTGCTGGGCGTGGTGGCTCACACGTGTAATACCAGCACTTTGGGAGGCCGAGGCGGGTGGATCAAAAGGTCAGGAGTTTGAGACCAGTCTGGCCAATAGTGAAACCCTGTCTCAAGTAAAAATACAAAAAAATTAGCCAGGTGTGATTGTGTGCACCTGTAATCTCAGCTACTTGGGAGTCTGAAGCAGGAGAATCGCATCAGCCCGGGAGACAGAGGTTGCCGTGAGCCGAAATCTCGCCATTTTACTCCAGCCCGGGTGACTGAGAGACTTTTGTCTCTAAATAAATAAATAGTTTTTAATATAGTTTTTCTAGAAAGACCTAAATGTTTTGGTTAAATCAGTTGTTAGTGTATCATGCAAAATAGAGATGAGTCTTTTTTTTTTTTTTTTTTTTTTTTTTTTT
>NW_022437206.1:6855-12327 GCF_009761245.1 Sapajus apella
TCCCAGCTACTCAGGAGGCTGAGGCAGGAGAATTGCCTGAACCCAGGCTGGAGTGCAATGGCGCGATCTCGGCTCACCGCAACCTCCGCCTCCTGGGTTCAGGCAATTCTCCTGCCTCAGCCTCCTGAGTCGCTGGGATTACAGGCACGCACCACCATGCCCAGCTGACTTTTTGTATTTTTGGTAGAGACGGGGTTTCACCATGTTGACCAGGATGGTCTCGATCTCTTGACCTCGTGATCCACCCGCCTCGGCCTCCCAAAGTGCAGGGATTACAGGCTTGAGCCACCGCGCCCGGCCTGAGATGAGTCTTAAGCCATTAAAATCAGAAAAATTCTGGGAGTCAAGTTCTTGTTGGTTCAGCTTAGAAAAGATAGAACACAAAATAAGCCATCAGCATAGAAATGAGAAGCTGTGGGCCAGCTCCCTGCCTTAGCCCTATCTAGACTTACCTTCTTCTGAGCCTTGTCTAGGTCTGGTCCCACTCTGAAGTCTCCCCTCACAGAACTAATTAGAGGAGATCAGGTTCCTATGTGGCTACCCTTGGTGTCCCTTCAGAGCTGGAGCTGACAATTTTTCCAAACCTAAGCAAATAAATGTGAGCAAAGGACTATACATTTGGGTCTTAATTTCTTTCTCACAGGAACCAGTGCTTCTAGAGACATTTCATAAGCAACCTGTTTTACACGTCTGAGATCCAATAGTTGTTCCATAGTCATCAGAAAGTAAATAGAAACACAACAATTAAAAGTCTCTCTACTTACCCCTTCATTCTACATCCTTCCCATCTGTCTGTATTTAGCTTTTATAGTGGTAGGGAAATAAGAAGAAATAGAAAGCCTGGGCCATCATGTAAATTCTGCTGGGAATTATGAGACACTTAGTAACCGTCTTTCAAAGCTTTTTGAGGCTTAACTCACGCCATGTGAGTTTGCCAGCACAGCCCATGACAGCATTCTTGTTAGCACATAGTACAAGCTCAATAAACATTGTACATGCGTACATGTTGTTCAAATGCAGACATAGGCATTACTGCATTTTCCAGCCTTGTGTAAACTTTAAAAAGCCGTTAAAGCATGTGATTATCTGAGACAGTGATTTGTAGTTTCACTGTAACAAAAAGTATTTGTGTTGCAATAAGGGTATTGGATATAAGGGACTGTGTGTCATGGGTGCTTTCTCCGAGTGCTGGAGAGCAACATCAACATTAACAGGAAACTTTTCATAAGCCAATTTCTGGACCCTTTCAAAACCTGCAGATTCACGTTAGTTAGAGAGTGGCTCAGAAGACCAAATGATCTATATGCACATTGAAGCTTCAGAAGCAATGGTCAGCAAATTAGTTCTCAGCCCAGGCTTCCACTTAGGATTACGTGACCAGTTTGAAGAAATACCATCACCTGTGTTTTTCCCTCCAGGTTCTGTTTTTTCATGATTACGTTCAGATTAGTATTTACTTTTCTTCCCACCAATATCACAGCTGCAGTTATGAGCCCATCTGTGCATTGGCGTCTGGATCCATTTTGTCTCATTACAGCTGACACTAACCTTATTCATCGGGCTAAGGTGTTTTCTGCCAAATTTCTTTCTTTTTTTTTTTAAAGACAGGGTTTCACCATGTTGGTCAGGCTGGTCTTGAACTCCCGACCTCAGGTGATCAGCCCGCCTTCGCCTCCAAAGTGCTTGGATTACAGGTGTGAGCCACCATGCCCGGCCGTAAATTTCTTCACTGTAAAGTTAGGTATTTTTCTCTTGATAATGAATGAGTGTCTGGAAGAGATGAGTTTCCTAAATGAGGTGTATAAATTGTCCCATTTAATTGAAAAACTCTATTTCTTTTAAGGTCTTTTTTTTTTGTGTGTGTGTATATTTTGTTTTTCGCTTATAGCTTGCTTTGAAGAACAATCTCTTATTTATTTATTTAATTTTTTTTAAAGATGGGGTTTCACCGTGATGGCCAGGCTGGTCTTGAACTCCTGACCTCAGGTGATCCACTTACCTTGGCCTCCCAAAGTGCTAGGATTACAGGCGTGAGCCACCACGCCTGGCCCAGAACAATCTCCTATTTGTTCACTGTAATAACAGCTTTTGAAACTGGAAGTTCTGAAAAAGGTCTGAGTTTTGTAGGTTTTTGTTTTATTTTACCTTTATTTTATAAGCGTATACTTTATTCTCTGTATTTTCAGAGAAAGAGAACAAGAATTAATATAAAACTAATATATTACCTTAAAATTCTAAAATATAACATGATACATAGAATAAATAAAGCCATTATTTATTTATTTATTTATTTATTTAATTCAGTATCCAGTAATGGCTATAAGCAATTTTTTTTTTTTTTTTTTTTTGGAGGCAGAGTTTTGTTCTTTAACCCAGGATGTGAAGGTTGGAGTGAGCATTGGTCACCCCAACCGTCAGCCACCGGGGTTCAAGCAGTTCTCCTGTCTCAGCCTCCTGAGTAGCTAGGACTACAGGTGCACGCCACCATGCTTGGCCAATTTTTTATTTTTAGTAGAGACAGCATTTCACCATATAGGTCAGGGTGGTATTGAATTTCTGACCTACCTCACCCTCCCAAAGTGTTGGGATTACAGGCGTCAGCCACTGCTTCCGGCCAAAGCAAAAAAATTTTTAAAAACACCCAATTCGGTAATAATAGCTTTTAATTTAGTTTATATTATTAAATGTTTTGGTCCTTACTCTTTTTTGAGGAGACACAAAAAAGCATCCACAGAGGCTTATAATTTATTTTATTGGCCGGGCGCGGTGGCTCACGCCTGTAATCCCAGCACTTTGGGAGGCCGAGGCGGGTGGATCACGAGGTCAAGAGATCGAGACCATCCTGGTCAACATGGTGAAACCCCGTCTCTACCAAAAATACAAAAAATTAGCTGGGCATGGTGGCGCGTGCCTGTAATCCCAGCGACTCAGGAGGCTGGGGCAGGAGAATTGCCTGACCCCAGGAGGCGGAGGTTGCGGTGAGCCGAGATCGCGCCATTGCACTCCAGCCTGGGTAACAAGAGCGAAACTCCGTCTCAAAAAAAAAAAAAACAAAGAATTAAAATGTTGTACTGAATTTTTGACAAAATACTTTTTTTTTTTTTTTTTTGAGACCTAGTCTCACTGTATCACTCAGGTTGCGGTGCAGTGGCACAATCTCCACTCACTGCAACCTCTTCCTGCAACCTTTCACTGTATTGGCCAGGCTGGTCTTGAATTCCTGACCTTGTGATCCACCTGCCTCAGCCTCCCAAAGTGTTGGGATTACAGGCATGAGCCACTGCATCTGGCCCAAAAAATTTTCATAAAAGGGGACAAATATTATTATTTCTCTCATAAATTATTTTGTGGCATTGTGCATTAATATATAAAAAATTGCTAGGATAAAATTTAGTATATAGTCAGTGTAGCCCAAGAAAGATTGTTACCAGGCATGGTGGCTCCCATTTGTTAACTCAATAATTTGGGCCTCCAAAGCAGAGGAGTTTGAGACCAGCCTGGCCAACATGGTGAAATATCTCTGCTAAACCAAAAATACAGAAAATTAGCCAGGCTTTCTGACGTGTACCTGCAATCCCAGCTATTCAAAAGGCTGAGGCAGAAGAAGAACTAAAACTTGGGAGGCAGAAGTTACAGTGAGCTGAGATCATGCCACTGCACCCCATCCTGGGTTACAGAAGATGACTCTGTCTCAAAAAAAAAAATTATTTTTTTGCCATTCTTGCTATAATGCTATAAACCTGTAAATTCTATACAACTCTCAATTTCTTATTCTCCGTGAACTCTTACAGGCACATGCCTCTAATCCAAGCTGCTCAAAAAGCTGAAGCAGAAATATTGCTTGAACCCTGAAGGTGGAGGTTTCACAGAGCCAAAATTGTTCTACTGTACTCCAGCGTGGGAAATAGGTGAGACTGTGTCAACAACAACAACAACAATTCTGAAACATAGGCTCAAGTCTGCATCTCTTGAATCAGAATCTGCATTTCAACATCTCCAATTTATTGTTGCACACAATACAGTTTGCCAAGTATGCTTCTAAGTCACTGACTTTTCTACCTGAGAATTATACACAGCTGATTCTGGATACTTTAAAATAGCACTCAGGCTGAGGTGGATGGATCACAAGGTCAAAAGATTGAGACTATCCCGGCCAACATGGTGAAACCCTGTCTCTACTAAAAATACAAAAATTAGCTGGGCGTGGTGGTACATGCCTATAGTCCCAGCTACTTGGGAGGCTGAGGCAGGAGAATCTCTTAAACCCAGGAGGCAGAGGTTGCAGTGAGCTGAGATCCCGCCACTGCACTCCAGCCTGGTAACAGAGGGGAGTCTGAAAAAAGAAAATTAATAAACTGGCACTCAAAAATGTATATTCTTGTATCGATTTCTGTTTATGTTTTATATATGTATATCTACACTAGTTTTGTGGACCTTATATTCTATTTCCACAGAATTAGAAAATACATTAGAAATATTACTTCGTTTAAATGTATCTTCTTTAATAACTCAGGTCACTCATAAGTCAGAACCAGTTCTCTTTCTGTTTTTTTTTTTTTTTCTTTTTTGAGTCGGGGTTTCACTCTTGTTACCCAGGCTGGAGTGCTATGGCGCAATCTTGGCTCACCGCAACCTCCGCCTCCTGGGTTCAGGCAATTCTCCTGCCTCAGCCTCCTGCCAGTTCTCTTTCTTATTTCATCTTGGGTCAAATTAAGAACTCTGCCCTTGACCACATGATCAATGTGTTACTTATTTTTATTACAAAAACTGTTGACATTCATGGATGTGGTCATAAAATTGTTTCTGGGCCAGGTGCGGTGGCTCACGCATGTAATCCCAACACTTTGGGAGGCCGAAGCGGGTAGATCACGAGGTCAAGAGATTGAGATCATGCTGGCCAACATGGTGAAACCCCGTCTTTACTAAAAATTCAAAAATTTGCTGGGTGTGGTGGTGCGTGCCTGTAGTCCTAGCTTCTTGGGAGGCTGAGGCAGGAGAACTGCTTGAACCCAGGATGTGGAGGTTGCAGTGAGCTAAGATCATGCCACTGCACTCTAGCCTGGTGACAGAGCAAGACTCTCTCTCTCAAAAAAGAAAATAAATAAATAAAATTCTTTCTGGAGGAGTGAAAATAACCTGAGCCCTGCTCAGCAGAATGTGTATGGAGATTTTAAGTTAGAGAACTATACGTATGTTGTTTCTCAGTCAGAATAACTTGCCTTCAGTATACCTAATGTCTAACAACTAAAGGCTTATAATGTCTCTGTTGGGAGGTAATGCTTTGTCAGAATGAATTTCAGAGTCCTACCTTCAGGGAAAAAATATTGTAAATTTCTTGATGTAGAAAAAAATATTCCTAGTGCTTCCATCACTCCCTCTTAGTTTTGATTCTTTCATACTTGAAAATAAAGCTCAGAGCTGGGCGTGGTGGTTCACACCTGTAATCCAGCACTTTGGGAGGCCAAAATAAGC
>NW_022437206.1:12427-30232 GCF_009761245.1 Sapajus apella
GTTGACCAGGATGGTCTCGATTTCTTGACCTCGTGATCCACCTGCCTCGGCCTCCCAAAGTGCTGGGATTACAGGCTTGAGCCACCGCGCCCGGCCGAAGCTCAGAATTTCTAAACTTAAAATACTTCCTACAGCTGGGCACGGTAGATCACACCTGTAATCCCAGCACTTTGGGAGGCCGAGGCAGGTGGTTCACAAGGTCAGGAGTTCTAGATCAGCCTGGCCAATATGGTGAAACCCTGTCTCTACTAAAAATATAAAAATTAGCCACGTGTGGTGGGTGGGCGCCTGTAATCTCAGCTACTTGGGAGGTGGAGGCAGGAGAATCGCTTGAACCTGGGAGGCAGAGGTTGCTGTGAGCCGAGATCATGCCACTGCGCTCCACCCTGGGTGGCAAAGCGAGACTTTGTCTCAAAAAAAAAAAAAAAAACTTCCTATACATTCTACAGAAGCTGGCAGGAAACAATCTTTTTGGAAATATATATATATATTTTTTTAACTTAAGAGACAGGGTTTCACCATGTTGGCCAAGCTGGTCTTAAACTTCTGGCCTCAAGTGATCCACCCACCTCAGCCTCCCAAAGTGCTGGGATTACAGGTGTGAGCCACCGTACCCGGCTGGGAAGTAATTCTTAAAAATCTTTTATAATATTCCCTTTTCTCTACTGAGCACAGTACTAAATTGGAAATTACAGATCCTCCAGCATGAGTCACCTGACTTTTAAATTTTTTTTTGAGACAGCATCTCACTCTGTCGCCAGGCATCAGGCTGGAGTACAGTGGTGGGATCTTGGCTCATTGCAACCTCCGCCTCCTGGGTTCAAGCAGTTCTTCTACCTCAGCCTCCAGAGTAGCTGGGACTACAGGCGTGTGCCACCACGTGGGCCCAGCTAACTTTTGTATTTTTAGTAGAGACGGGGTTTCACCATGTTGGCCAGGATTGTCTCGATCTCTTGACCTTGTGATCCGCCCGCTTTGGCCTCCCAATGTGCTGGGATTACAGGCTTGAGCCACTGCGCCAGGCGGAGTCATATGACTTTTCATTAAAAAAACAGGTCTCGCTGTATCTAAGCTGGACCTGGTGACATTTTTGGAGGGAAGGAAAGAGCCCTGGACTGTGAAGAGAGAGGGGATTGTAGCTGCACAGCCAGGTAAGTGGGAGTGACAGAAGTAGGTGTCTTGGGTGAGAGGTCCAAAGATCAAGAAGCCAGATTTTTTTTGTCTTCCATTATTTTATTATATGTATGCAGATCTGTTTTGTGTACAACAATTGATTTTATCAAATAATTAAACCAAGGCATTCTACTGGTAATTTTCCCACGAATCAATTCAAGTAGGATTAGATATTTATGCACTTCACGGGCTATTGAAACTTGACATTTCATTATTAACTTCAGTTCTGAGGCCATACATACAATTCAAAATATACATTAACTAGGTGAAGGTGATAAAAGTGGGCTCAAAGAAACCACAGGATTCAGAATAACTAAACTGTGTATTTTGTTTGCATGAGATTCACAATGCAAAGGGCAAGCGTATCTCAAAGCTCTTCTGTGTTGAGGGAGCAGCTTCTGTATATCTAAGGTGATTGCACAGCAGGTGGGCAAACAACTGTTGTGGCCTCCTGGAGGCTCAGCCCTGGGCTAATTTCTTCTCTGCCTCTGCTTTTTTAGGTTTATTTTTTCTTCTTCCCTGGTTTTTTGACAGGGAGTCTTGCTCTGCTGTCGCCCAGGCTGGAGTGCAGCGGCGCAATCTTGGCTCACTAAACCTCTGAATCCTGAGTTCAAGTGATTCTCGTGACTCAGCCTCTCAAGTAGCTGGGATTACAGGAGTGTGTCACCACGCCCAGCCAATTTTTAATATATTTTTTAGTATAGATGGGGTTTTGGCATGTTGACCACACAGGTCTTGAACTTCTGACCTCAGGTGATCCTCCTGCCTTGGCCTCCCAAAGTGTTGGAATTACAGGTGTGAGCCACTGCGCCCAGGCTCCTTTCCTATCTTCCTGATTTTTGTCTCCCTTTCTGTCTCTTTCTGTCTGTATGTCTTTCCCTCTCTCTGTCTTTGTTCCTCTCTCCCTCTTCTTTTTGGTGGTTGTATTTCTCTCTTTCTCCTTTCTCTTTTTCTCTTCCTTTTTCTTTTTATTTTTTCCTTGTAGAACTTAGTCCCTCCCTCTCTCCCTCCCTTCCCTCCTTCCTGCCTTCCTTCCTTCCTTCCTTTTTTTCCCCCCCCCCCCCCCCCCTTCCTGCCTCCCTCCCTCCCTGCCTCCCTCCCTCCCTCCCTCCCTCCCTCCTTCCTTCCTTCCTTCCTTCCTTCCTTCCTTCCTTCCTTCCTTCCTTCCTTTCTTCCTTCTCTCCTTTCTTCCTGCTGGCTTTACTTCCTACTACATGAGCATGTTATCTTGCCTGGCTAAATTATTTTTTATTTCTTGTGGTAGAGATGGGTCCTCACTATGTTCCCAGGGTTGGTGTCAAACTCCTGTGCTCAAGCAATTCTCCCATTTCAGCTTCTCAAATTGTTGGGATTATAGGTTTGAGCCAGCATGCTCCACCTTCTTTTATTTTCTTCTTTTTCCTTTTCATTCTTTTTATTCCCCTCTTTCTTCTTTCTTTCCTTCTTTTCTTTCTTCATTCTCCATCTTTTTTTTTTTCTGAGATGGAGTCTGGCCCTGTCGCCCCAGGGGTGAATGGAAGCTTGAATTCTTAGATGCCAAAGGGACAGCTTCAGGTGCCAGCACCACACGTGGTTTGCAGGGTGGACCTGATGGCTTCTCGGTCACGCCGCCGGGTGACCAGATGTGGGCTGTGAGCTGTGGCCAGTAGTTATGCCTGCTGGCCTCTCGTTTGGGTGGACGAGGGATTGAAAGTTTAGGAAGGAAGGTTGGCGAACTTAGAGGATGGCCATGGAGGTGGGCCGTCTTGGGAGGAATAATGTTCCAACAGAGACAGCTTCAGGCTGCTAGCGCCACACATGG
Source organism: Sapajus apella (assembly GCF_009761245.1). Lineage (NCBI taxonomy): Eukaryota > Metazoa > Chordata > Mammalia > Primates > Cebidae > Sapajus > Sapajus apella. The sequence goes on from NW_022437206.1 coordinate 15,402, forward strand.
CCTGTAGGTGGACCTGGTGGGCTTCTGTCTCCACCACCACTGACTTCTCTTTCTGGTCACCAAGTCTATAGGATGTTGGCCACGAGTGTCAGACTGGTCGTCAGTTTGAAATGTTTAAGGTGGACCAGATGGCTCTTGCTGGGGCAGTACTGCTTAGGTCCAGCAGAGGAGTTCAATAATGGCTCACTGTGGCCTCCACCTTCCTGAGCTCATCCAGGCAACCCTCCCATTTTGGCCTCCCAAATAGCTGGGGCTCTGGGGATCTTTGTTTTTTTTCTTTTCTTTTCTTTTCTTTTTTTTTTTGAGACGGAGTTTCACTCTTGTTACCCAGGCTGGAATGCAATGGCGCGATCTCGGCTCACCGCATCCTCCGCTTCCTGGGTTCAGGCAATTCTCCTGCCTCAACCTCCTGAGTAGCTGGGATTACAGGCGCGCACCACCATGCCCAGCTAATATTTTGTATTTTTAGTAGAGACGGGGTTTCACCATGTTGACCAGGATGGTCTTGATCTCTTGACCTCATGATCCACCCGCCTCGGCCTCCCAAAGTGCTGGGATTACAGGCGTGAGCCACCACGCCTGGCTCTTTGTTTTTTCTCTAGCCCCACATTGAGTTTGTTTCCACAGTACATTGAGTTCTGTTGGTTTTCTGTTTTTTTTCTTCTCTTTCTCTTATGTTCCTTCTTGTACATTGAAGTTGTTCTTGTTTTAGATTTCTTTCACCCAGGCTAAAGTGCAGGTGTGTGATCACAGCTCACTGAAGCCTCAGCCTCCGTGGGCTCAGGTGATCCTCCCATCTCAGACGTCTGGCTTCCCAGCAGCTGGGACTAACAGCATGCGCCAACACACCGGGGCTTTATTTTGCATATTTTACTTGTCATTTTTGTGGAGATTGGGTTCCATCGTGTTTCCTAGGCTGATCTCAAACTCTTGTGGTCAAGTAATCTGCTGGCCTTGGCTTCTCAAAGTGCTGAGCTTACAGGCATAAGCTACCACGACTAGTTTGTTCTATTTGTGTCTCTCTCTATCAATCATTCATCTATCTCTTTTTCTTTAAGTAGAGACGTGGTCTTGCTATGCTTTTTTGGTCCTGGTCACGTGTGTGTGTGTGTGTGTGTGTGTGTATATATATATATATTTAAAATTTTTTTAACTTTATCTTTTTTTTTTTTTTTTTGGGACGGAGTTTCGCTCTTGTTACCCAGGCTGGAGTGCAATGGCGCGATCTCGGCTCACCGCAACCTCCGCCTCCTGGGTTCAGGCAATTCTCCTGCCTCAGCCTCCTGAGTAGCTGGGATTACAGGCACGCGCCACCATGCCCAGCTAATTTTTTGTATTTTTAGTAGAGACGGGGTTTCACCATGTTGACCAGGATGGTCTCGATCTCTTGACCTCGTGATCCACCCGCCTCGGCCTCCCAAAGTGCTGGGATTACAGGCTTGAGCCACCGCGCCCGGCTGCTTTATCATTTTTTAATATAGGTGTTGTCTCACCATGTCCCCCAGGATAGTCTCAAACTCCTGGGCCGAAGGTATTCTCCTGCCTTGGCCTCTGTAAGTGCTGAGATTGCAGGCATGAGCCACCATAGTCTGGTCTGTTTTTTCTTTTTTTTTTTTTGAGACAGACTTTCACTTTTATTGCCCAGGCTGTTGTGCAATAGTGTGATATTGGCTTACTGCAACCTCTGCCTTCTGAGTTAAACGATTCTCTCGCCTCAGCCTCCTGAGCAGCTGGGATTATAGGCATGCGCCACCACGCTGGCTAATTTTGTATTTTCAGTAGAGAGGGGGTTTTTCCATGTTGGTCAGGCTGGTCCCAACTCTCGACCTCAGGTGATCTGCCTGCCTTGGCCTCCCAAAGTACTGGTATTACAGGCGTGAGCCACTGCACCCAGCCTGGTCATATTTTTGGTGTGTTGATTCTTCCCAGTCCAGAAGTATAATCTCATCTCTGAACATTTCTGATGACGTGATTATGACATACAACTTTACCTGGCACCAGAGTGAGTTGATACTACTGCTTGGGCCCAGCGCACAGAAGGGATTGTGACATATCGATGGACCAAGCACCTAGTTGATGTAACTATTCAACTGCCATGGCACTGCCCACAGGGCAAATTGTGACATATCACTGGGTCTTGTACCCAGGTGACGTGAATCTTCTCTCCAGCCTTGGCTCTTCCAGAGGGGACACTGTGTCATATCACTGGGCCCCACACCCAGGTTATGTGACTCTCCTGCCTGTGCCCTGCCCATGTGGGCCATTGTGACATATTGCTGGGTTCAACACTACTGATAACTCTATTGCCTAGGTCCTGCCTACAGAGGACATTGTGACATATCCCTATACCCGTCACACAGGTAATGTGGCTCTTCTCCTGCCTGCCCCCTGGTCACAGAAGGGATTGTGACGTATCACTGGGCTCAGCACCTACCTAATATGACTTTTCTCTTCCTAGGTTTTGCCCTCGGGTTATTGTAACATATCACTGGGCCTAATACTGAGGTGACATTACTCTTTTGTCATGGCACTACCCTCAGAAGGCATGGTGATAGGCCCAGAACAAATGTGATAGGAGTCCCCTGCCTGGACCCTACCTACAAGGTACATTGTAACATATCTGGGTCCCTTTCATTATTCTATTTCATTATATTTATTTTAATTTCATTTTTGAAACATTTTAATTTTACTTTTGAGACAGTCTCACTGTCACTCATGCTGGAGTGCAGTGGCGTGATCTCAGCTCATTTCAACCTGGGTTCAAGTGATTCTCCTGCCTCAGCCTCCTGAGGAGCTGAGACTACAGGTGTGTGCCACCACGCCCGTTTAATTTTTGTATTTTTAGTTGAGACAAGGTATCACCATGTTGGCCAGGCTGGTCTAAAACCACTGACCTCACCTGATCCACCCGCCTCAAAGTACTGGGATTACAGGTGTGAGCCATTGTGCTTGGTCACCTTTAACTATTTTATATAACTCTTCTCTCTTACCTAGAAGTTTCCCAGAAAAAGATTGTGACATATGTTTGGGCTTGGCACTGAGGTGATGTGACTGCTCTCCTGCCTAGGCCTTGCCCACAGAGGAGAGAGTGACTTATTGCTGAGTTTAGTATATAGGTGATAGATTCTTCTGCTGGCTCCCAGAAGTCCCTGTAACATATATCTGGGCCCATCACTGGGATTGTGTGACTCTCTTCTTTTTTTTTTTTTTTTGAGACAGAGTTTCACTCTTGTTACCCAGGCTGGAGTGCAATGGCGCGATCTCGGCTCACCGCAACCTCCGCCTCCTAGGTTCAGGCAATTCTCCTGCCTCAGCCTCCTGAGTAGCTGGGATTACAGGCACGCGCCACCATGCCCAGCTAATTTTTTGTATTTTTAGTAGAGACGGGGTTTCACCATGTTGACCAGGATGGTCTCGATCTCTTGACCTCGTGATCCACCCGCCTCGGCCTCCCAAAGTGCTGGGATTACAGGCTTGAGCCACCGCGCCCGGCCTGTGTGACTCTCTTCTTTTGGGACCTGTCCACAGTGGGGATTGTGACATATTGCTTGACCTAACACCTACATGATATGACTCTTTTCTTATGCCTGTACCATGCCCACTGGAGTGATTTTGATACATAGCTGGGCCCAACTCAAAGGTTATGTGACTCCGCACTTCTTCCTGAGCCCCACTCATGAGGGGTACTGTGTCTTATCTCTAAGACTCTTAATTAGGTGATATAACTCTTTTCTTCTTTTCTTTGAGACGGAGTCTGCTCTATCACCCATAATTTAGAAGATGTGACTGTCTTGCCCTGGAGTGGGTACTGTGACATATTGCTAAACCCAGGGGTTGTGTGACATATTGCCGAGCCCTGTACATAGGTGATGTGACTCTTTTCTATGGCTTGGACTTTGCCCAAGCAGGGATTGTGATGTGTTGCTGGACTAACCACATATGTATTGTGTCTCTCCTCTTCTGCCTAAGCCCTGAATGCATTGTGTGTTGTGACATGTATGTGGATTCAGCACCTAGGTGGTATAACATTTTTTTTTGAGACAGTCTCGTTTTGCCGCCAGGCGCCAGGCTGGAGTGCAGTGGCGCAGTCTCAGCTCACTGCAACCTCCATCTCCCGGGTTGAAGCAGTTCTCCTGCCTCAGCCTCCTGACTAGCTGGGATTAGAGGTGCATGCCACCATACCCAGCTAATTTTTGTATTTTTAGTAGAGATGGGGTTTCACCATGTTGGCCTGGATGGTCTCAATCTCTTGACCTCGTGATCTGCCCACCTCGGCCTCCCAAAGTGTTGGGATTATAAGTGTGAACCACCATGCCCAGCCTAGGTGATACAACTTTATGGCATGGGAACTGCCCACAGAAGTATTACAACATATCTCCTTTCCATCACCTAGGTGATTTTACACTTTTATTTTTCCTGTTTTTGGCATATTTTGGGTATGGTGACCTATCACTGAGTTCAACACCCATGAGATGGGAGACTTCTGCCTGAGTCCAGCACATAAGTGAACTTGTGACATATCTTTGCATTTGTTATCTAGTAGATTTAACCCCCCTTTTTCTGCCTGCACCCTGACCACTGAGAAGATTGTGACAAATCACAGGTCTCAGCAATCAGGCGATGTGTTTTTCCTGCCTGGTCCTTGCCCACAGATCATTGTAACATACCGCTGGGCCTAGCATCCAGGTAATGTGACTCTGCTGACTGTACTCTGCTTTCAGGAGGAGATTTTCACATATTCCTAATGGAGCACCCAGGTGGTGTGACACTTCTGCCCTGTCCCTGCATTAAGAGAAGATTGTGACATGTCGCTTCCCCAAAATGCAGGTGATGTGAGTCTACTGGTCAGTTCCTGTTCAGTGGTGGGATTGTGTGCATATCTTGTCCAAACTTACAGGTGCAATAGTGACTCTCATACCTCAAAATAACCAATAGCAGATACACTGTGTCTCATAGCCAGGGTCAGGAAAATGAGTAATGTCTTGTTTCTCCTCGTTGTATGAACATCATAAAGAATTAACACTTTCTCACATACTGTGCAAAGTTGTCAAGAGGTACAGAGAATGTCCTAACAGTACTCGGCACACAGGGGAGGTTGTGACACTCATATGCATAGCCTGCCAACAGTAAAGACTGTCATCCTTCCCCATAAACACTGCTCACTGTTGAGGTTCTGAATCTCATACCTACATGCAGTTGAAAGTTGGAAAATTGAATCTCATGTGTTAATTCAGTCCATAGAGAAGTTAGTGTTTCTGAAAACAAGATTCAACACACCTGTGAGTTGGTCATTTCACTAAAATGACAATTTGTAGGAGCGATTGAGGTTCTCATATTCAAGTCCAGACTATCACTGACATTGTCACTCATGTACTTGCACCCAACATACAGAGGGTATTATGTCTCATACATAGAACTAGGTGAAATTGTTAATCTCATACCTTGACCTTACTTCAGCTGTGTTTGTGACACGCTTCTTTTAGCACCTGAGTAATTTGACTCTCCTGCCTTGGCCCAGCATACAGATGGGATTGTGCCATATTGCTGGACCCAGCATTTAGATGATGTGAGTCTACTCTTATTTCACACAGGGTGTTGGACAGAGGGCATTGTCACAGAGGGCAAGGGAGGATTGTGGCATATCACTGGAGCCAGCACCGAGGTGATGTGATGCTCCTGTTTTTCCTGGGCCTCACATATTTTGAGTATTGTAAAATATTACTAGGCTTGCCACCTATGGGAATTGCATGCTTCTGCCTGGGCTCTGCCCACTGGGGCCTTGTGACATATATCTGCATCCATGACCTGAAAGATGTGATACTTCTTGCTTGAACCCGGCCCTACACAGGAAAGATTGTTACATATCCCTGAAGCAGACACCAGGTGATGTGGCTCTTCTGCCTCTGTCTTGTCCCCAGGGAGCATTGTGACATACTGCTGAGCTCAGCACCCAGGTGATGTGATTCTGACATATACCCTCAGCTGAGCACCCAGGTGATGTGACATTCCTGCTTGGTTCCTTCCCTCAGGGAAGATTGTGAAATATCCTTGGCTGAAATCCCAAGTGATGTGTCTCTCTGCTAACCTCCTATCTATAAGTTAAATGGTGACCATGTACTGTTAAATGCACTCTGAATGAAGAGACCCCCTAAACAGGCTTTGTGTTAAAAAAGAGAGTCAGTGGAGGGTGGTGGGATAGGAGTTGGTTTTTTTTTTTTGGAGACGGAGTTTCGCTCTTGTTACCCAGGCTGGAGTGCAATGGCGCGATCTCGGCTCACCGCAACCTCCGCCTCCTGGGCTCAAGCAATTCTCCTGCCTCAGCCTCCTGAGTAGCTGGGACTACAGGCACGCACCACCGTGCCCAGCTAATATTTTGTGGTTTTAGTAGAGACGGGGTTTCACCATGTTGACCAGGGTGGTCTCGATCTCTTGACCTCGTGATCCACCCACCTTGGCCTCCCAAAGTGCTGGGATTACAGGCGTGAGCCACCACGCCCGGCCAGGAGTTGGTTTTATAGGTTTGGGGTAGGCAGTGGAAAGTTACAGAACTTACAGTTCAGGGTGGTTTTTGCAACCTGGGAGGGGGTCATAGGGTCTGGAGTCACAAGGTTGACCTATCAGTTGAGCAAGGTCGGTTACAAAGTCCAGTTGCCTTATCATTTGAGGCAGGAATAAGGAAAAAGAGAATAATGTCTCAAAGTTAATTAGGTGCCGAAGGGGTTTGGCCATTCTTCTCCTTTTTGTGGTTTTCCAGTTACCTCAGTCTTTCTGTTTTCAGGAACTCATCAGGAGGTGTATGTGCAGGTCACAGAGGTTGCCAAGCAGTCCATGGTGCAGCCTGTCAGCCTAAAAGACCTTACCTGTACTATAGTCAGCTTGTAAGTGTGATGATGGCTCTCCTACCTCTAGTCAGCTATTAGAAGAAATAATGTCTCTCATAGCTCGACTTAGATAAATGAGTCACATCCTTGGTCTTCTCTTTTTATGAAAGTCATAAAGAATTGCCACATTCCCACGTATCATATAATACCCTCATGTGTTACAAAGAGTATTATCCCAGGGTACAGCACACAGGTGAGATTGTTTCTTATATGCCCACCTCACCCGCCATTAGGATTATCACCTTCACACATGGAAAGAGCCCACTGCTGAAGTCTTGAATCTCACATGCAAACACTGTGCACAGTTGGAATTGTGACTGTCATATGTGAGCCTCCAGCCACAGATGAGATGGTGACGGATTTCTAAACTCAGAACATAGCAGATGAAGACTCTACTATCTAAACCAACCAACTGGAGAGATGTTAACTCTAAGACCTGGGCTAAGGGCTACAAGTATGGTCATGGGTGCTTACCAACATGATTATAGAGTAACTTGTGACTCTCATTTATATTGGATGTAAAGTCTTTGAGTAGTACAGAGAGTGTACTAGCCGGACACTGTGGCTCACACTTGTTATCCCAGCACTTTGGAAGGCTGAGGAGGGTGGATCATGAGGTCAGAAGTTCAAGACCAGCCTGGCTGACATGGTAAAACGCTGTCTCCACTAAAAATGCAGTAAATTAGCTGGGCATGGTGCTGAGTGCCTGCTGGGTCTGTCCTGCAGACCTTGTCCAGTGGATGTAGTGAGTACTCAGACACAGGTATACGGTGTTAGAGCAGTTAGGTGACAACCTAGTTCTAGTGGCCAGACAGAAGCCCTGAGAAGCTGGAGCTTCTTGCTTTTATTCAGAGCAGACATAAAGCCGAAAACCAGGAGACAACACAACCTGTAGGTAATTAACATTTATTTTTCCACTTATAGGGGACGTCACTTGTGTGGATGATCAAAGGTCAGTTTCTGGTCAATATAAGTAAACAAGCCTGTTTAAATTCCCCTACGTTTTGTTGTACCTAGTCCTTGCCCTCTGCCTCAGGGTGATAGAACTGCTGCCTTCAGCTATTCTTCCGTGGGGCTCTGCAAAACTTCTCAACCAATCAAAAGTTTTTGTTCTTTCCCTGTATTTTTTTCCACTACTCTGACCGATCCCTCAGAGGCATCTGTTATCCCAGCTACTGGGGAGGCTGAGGCAGGAGAATCACTTGAACCCGGGAAGCGGAGGTTGCAGTGAGCCAAGGCCATGTCACCACCCTCCAGCCCGGGCGACAGTGCTAGACTCCGTCTCAAAAAAAGAGAGAGAGTGTACTAATAAGACTCAGCACACAGGAGAGATTTTTACCTTTCTATGAATACCCGTCAAACAGTGTACATCACCATATTCTCACATAAAAACAGCCGACTTTTGAAGTTCTGAATCTCATACATAGAGGAAGTCAAAGGTGGAACAATTTACTCTCATGTGGATCCAGTCCATAGGTGAGTTGTTCACACTCAGAGCAAGATTCAACATACCTATGAGGCTATGACTTCACTAATTGGACAAAGTCCACAGAAGTATAGGCTGTCAGGTACAAATTTAGTCCACCATTGACATTGTAACTTCTGTTCCTATATACAACATATAGAAGGGTTAACCTCCTATACCTAAAATTGAAATATGTATGGGATTGTTAATTCTATTCCTGCACCTTCCCGCAGGTTTAATTGTAGCATTTTTCTCTGCCCAGCACCTGAGTGATCTGACTCTCTTGCCTAAGACCAGCCCACAGATGGAATAGTGACATACTGCTGAACCCAGAACTGAGGGGATGTGGCTCTATTTTCTACATAAGCAATTGTGACATATTGCTGGGTCTGACACCCTGGTAATGCAACTTTACTGCCAACAAGGAGCATTGTGACATATTTTCACTCATCACTCAGGTGATGTGACTCTCTTCTCTGGCCTGGTCCCTGCTCACAGGGGGAGTTGTGACATATCACTTTGCTCAGCACCAAACAAGTGTGATTCTTCTTCCATCGTAAGTTCTGCTGGCAAGGGAGATTGGGACATATTGTGGGGCTCTCCACCAATGTGACATTACTGTTTGGCCTTGGCCTGGACCTCAAAAGGCATTGCTGGGCCCAGCAAGAAGTCTCCTGTATGGACCCTGACAAGAGCATTGTGACATATCTTTAAGAACATCAACTATTTGATGTGACTCTTATTTTATACCAAGGGTTTATTCATACGAGAAATTGTGGCATATCTTCTGGCCCAGAAATCAGGTGATGTGTTTCTCCTGCCTGAGCACTGCTCACAGGGAGCACTATGACATATTACTGGTCTCAGCACCCAAGTGATGTGACTCTACTGTCCGTGCCCTGCTTTCAGGAGAAAATTTAATATATCCCTGACTGAGCACCTAGGTTTTAACTCTTCCTGGGGCCTGCTCGCAGAGTAGATTGTGACGTTTCCCTGTCCTATTACCCAGATGATGTAACTCCTGCTCACTCTCTATCCACAGGGGAGATTGTGACATATCTCTTTGTTCATATGATAGGTGTGTTGTTGATGCTCATATCTGAAATCAGCCAATAGGAAACATACTATCTCATATGTGTGCTTAGGAAAATGGGTAAGATTCTGGCTCTCCCCTTTGTAGGAAGGTTAGAGAAAATTACAGTCTCACATACTGTATAAAGCCCTTGGGTGGTATAGAGAGTGTCATAGTAGGGTCCAGAAAATAGATGAAATTGTGTTTTATGTATGCACACTTTGTCAATTGTTAAGAGTTTCACCCTCATCCATGGATAGAGCCTACTGGTGAGGTCTTAAATCTTGCAGGTGGATGCAATGCAGAGTTGAAATTGTGACTGCCGTATGCGAACATCAGGCAACAGCTGAGGTGGTGACTCATTAGTAAGCCTGGCTTATAGGCAGGTGACAACTCTCATATCTGGACCCAGCCAATACAGAGATGTTAACTCATATCTGGGCATAGAGCCACAGGTACGGTCATGAGTTCATACCAGCACAAATATCTCCCAGTCACAAAAGATTGCGACTCTCGTGCATACCTTGTAAATTCCTTGGGTGGTACACAGAGTGTTCTAACTAGGTTCAGTGAACATTTGAGATTTTGACACTTACACACAATCAGCTGATGGTAAAGACTGTCATCTTTTCACATAACAGTCCACTGGAGGTTCTGAATCTCATGCAGAGACAGTCACAAGTTGGAAAATTTACTCTCGTAAGTGAATCCAGTCCAAAGATAAGTTGGTGACTTTCAGACCAAGATTGAACACACCTGTTAGTCTGTGATTCCACTAAGGTGACACAGCCAGTGAGAGAGATTAAGTCATTCAGTTATTCAATTCATTCTAAAAATTGTGACTTGTATGCACTTAAACCCAACATTACAGGAGGTGTTGACTTTCATACCAACAATTGGGGTATATACAGAATTGTTAATCTCATCCCTGGTCTTATCTTCAGGTGTGATTTTGACATATACTTCTGCCCAGCACCTGAGTAATGTGATTGTTCAGAATTGGCCCAGCCTATGAATAGGATTGTGCCATACTGCTAGACCCAGCACCTAGGTGATGTAACTCTATTCTCCTGCCTTGGTGCTACTCTAAAAAGACATTGTAACATATCAGACACTTGCCCCCAGGTAATGTGAGTCTCCTCTCTTGCCTTGGTGCTGCACACAGAAGTGGGATAAGTACAGGATTGTTAAATCTCGTCTTTGACCTTCCTGCACCTGTGATTGTGACACGTGCCTCTGTGTAGAACCTGAGTGAGTTTACTCTCCCGCTTGGATTTAACCCACAGATGGAATTGTGACATATTACTGGACCAGAAACTAGGTTATGTGACTCTATTCTCTTGCCTCTATGGTTTCACATGATATGATTGTGACATATCACTGGACTTTGCACCCAAGTGATGGGAGTTTTCTCTCCTGGTTTGGTGCTGTCCACAGTGAGTGTTGTGAAATATTGCTGCCATCCCACCTAGGTTATGTTACTCTCCTGCCTCTGTTTTGTCCACCTGGGTCATTGTGACGTATTGCTGGGTCTAAAAACCAGGTTATGTAATTTTTGTTTGGGTTCTGCCTGCAGGAGCCATTGTCACATATCTCTGTGCTCATCACCCAGGTGATGTGACTCCCTTTTTCTGCCTAGTGCCTTCTCACAAAAGTAACATTGCGAGGCCCAGTTCCTAGCTGGTGTGATTCCTTTTCTTTGTAGGATCCATCTGCAGCAGAGATTGCAACATATACTGCTGGGTCAGCAGCATATTGATATTACTGTTTTGCTTTGGGCTTGCCCTCAGAAGGCCCTGTAACATATTCATGGGCCCAATGCCAAGGTGATGTGTGTCTCCGGCCTAGACCCTGCCATCAGGGGGCATTGTGACATATCTCATGGCTCATCAGATGTTTGATATTATCCCCTCCCCTCTTTTACCCTATGTTCTTCTATAAGAGACATGGTCAGGCCGGGCGCGGTGGCTCACGCTTGTAATCCCAGCACTTTGGGAGGCTGAGACGGGTGGATCACGAGGTCAAGAGATCGAGACCATCCTGGTCAACATGGTGAAACCCCGTCTCTACTAAAAATACAAAAATTAGCTGGGCATGGTGGCGCACGCCTGTAGTCCCAGCTACTCAGGAGGCTGAGGCAGGAGAATTGCTTGAACCCAGGAGGCGGAGGTTGCGGTGAGCCGAGATCGCGCCATTGCACTCCAGCCTGGGTAACAAGAGCGAAACTCCGTCTCAAAAAAAAAAAAAAAAAGAGACATGGTCACATGTTCCTGGGCCTAGCACATAGATGATGTCTTCCTGAGACCTGTCCATATGGGGATTGTGATATATCGCGTGGCCCAGTACTTCCTTGATGTAACTCTCCTCTCATGCCTAGGCCCTGCTCACAGGTATGATTGTGACACATAGCTTGGCCTAGCCCCTTGGTTATGTGACTCTCCTCTTATTCTCCAGTCATTTTGACAGGGGGCATTCTGACATATTGCTGGACTGAGAACCTAGGTAATGTGATGCTCCCCTACTGTTGGAATTGTACCCAAAAAGAGAGTTTGATAATATTGTTTGGCCAGAATCCTAGGTGATGTTACTGTTCTGCCTAAATCCTGCATACGTTATGTATTTTGATACATTACTGGGGCAACACCTAGGTGCTGTAACTCTCCTGCATGGGCTTTGCCTACAGGGATATGACGATGTATCTTTTCATTCATCACCCAGGTGGTGTGACTCTCTGCTTATGCCTGGGCCTCGATGAAAGAGGAATTGTGACATATCCCTGGATCTAGCACTTAGGTGATGTAACTTGCCATTTTTTTTTTTCCTGTCTCCATTGTTAAGCACAGCTATACGCATAAAAGAGGTTTTCAATACTCATTTTTAGACTGCATTCCAGCCTGGGCAATAAAGCAACACTCCCATTCTCTCTCCCTCTTCCTCTTCCTCTTCCTTCCTCTCTTCCATTCTTTTTTTTTTTCTTTCTCTCTTTCTTTCTTTTTGAAAAAAAAAGAAGAAAAAAAGAACTTGCCTTTATTGCCAGGGTATAGAATTTTTTTTTTTTTTTTTTTTTTTTTTTTTTTTTTTTTTTTTTTTTTTTGAGACGGAGTTTCGCTCTTGTTACCCAGGCTGGAGTGCAATGGTGCAATCTCGGCTCACCGCAACCTCCACCCCCTGGGTTCAGGCAATTCTCCTGCCTCAGCCTCCTGAGTAGCTGGGATTACAGGCACGCGCCACCATATCCAGCTAATTTTTTGTATTTTTAGTAGAGACGGGGTTTCACCATGTTGATCAGGATGGTTTCGATCTCTTGACCTCGTGATCCACCCGCCTCGGCCTCCCAAAGTGCTGGGATTACAGGCTTGAGCCACCGCGCCCGGCGCCAGGGTATAGAATATTATGAGTATTGTGACATATCTCTGAGTCTGACACCTAGGGGATGAGAGACTCCTGCCTGGACCCTGCCTACAGGAGGCTTTGTAGCATGTCTCTGGCCTTATTACCTTGAAAGAGGTGACTCTCTTCTACCTACTTTCTTCCCACAGAGAAGATTCTGACATCACTAGATTCAGCAATTAGAACACATTTCTCGGGCTAGGCGTGATGGCTCATGCCTGTAATCCCTGCATTTTGTGAGGCCACGGCAGGCGGCTCATGAGATCAGGAGTTCAAGACCAGCATGGTCACCCAGGTGAAACATCTGTACTAAAAATACAAAAATTAGCTGGGCATGGTGGCAGGTGCCTGTAATCCCAGCTACTGGGGAGGCTGAGGCAGGATAACCATTTGAACCTGGGAGGTGGAGATTGAAATGAGCTGAGATTGTATCATTGCACCCCAGACAGGGTGACAGTGCAAGACTCAAAAAAAAAAAAAAAAAAAAAATGAATGAGCCTTTCCCACAGAAACCTTGTAACATATCCTTGGGCTCGGGACCCAGATGACAGGACTCTGCCACCTGTACCTTGTCTATTTTGCGTATTGTGAAGTATAAGTGGTTTTAATAACCAGGTGATGTAACTCCTGCCAGGCCACTGCCTTCTAGGGATATTTTGACATATCTTTGTACCAATCACACTGGTGATGTAAATATTTTCATCTGCCCGGTTCTTGTTCACTGGGGAATAATAATATCTGTTGCTGGTTTCAGCACTGAGCTGATGTGACTTGTCTTTTCTTCCTAGATTCTGCCCGAAAAAAACCCTCACATATCACTAGGCTCATAAGCAAAGTTATTTAGCCTGGCCCTGCCCTTAAAAGACATTGTGACATACTGCAGTGCCCAGCACCAATGTAATTTGTCTCCTGCCTACTGGAGGCATTGTGTCATATCTCTTGGCCCATCAACTATTTGATGTGACTCTCCTTTCTTACCTGGGCTTTGCCAGTAGTAGAGATTGTGACCTATCTCTGGGCCCAGCACCTAGATGTTGTGACTTTCCTCCCCTGCCTGCTCCATGCCCACAGAAAAAACAGACTGACTTATTGCTAGGCTCAACTCACATGTGATTCAGTTTTTCTGCATGACCCCAGCCCACATGGCTTATTGTGACATCTCTAGGTCCAGCATCTAGATGATAATGACTTTCCTTTTCCTCCCTGGGACTGTCCAGAATGAGGATTGTGACATATCACTTGGCCCTGCACCTATGTGATAGGACTCTTCTTTTCCCTGGGCCTATCAGTTCGGGTGATTGTGTCATAGCTTAACTCAGCCTCTAGGTTGTGTGACTCTCCTGTTTTTCCTGAGTCCTACCCACAGAGGTCATTGTAACATATCTCTAAGCCCCTAATTTAGGTAATTTGACTCTCCTGTCTGGGGCTTCCCCTGAGTGATTTTTGTGACATATGTTTTGATTCAGCACCTAGGTAATATGATGTCTCTACTGCTTGAACTATGTCACAGAAGGTATTGTGATATATCACAAGGGCTAATACCTTGGTGAAGACACTGTCTTCTCCTGCCTGGACCCTGCATAAATTGTATATTTTGACATGTCCCTGAATTCAACACATGGGTGATTCAACTCTCTCACATGGACCATGAGCGTGGGGTTTTTAGGATGTTTATTTTTGTTCATCACTTAAGTGATATGACTCCTCTCCTCCCTGAACCCTGTCAAAAGCAAAGATTGTGACATATCACTGAAACCAGAAATTAGGTGATGTGACTTTTCTGTCTAGCAGCCACTTATTTTGGGGATTGTGACATTTCACTGGGCCAAACACCTAAAAAATGGGAGGCTCCCGCCTCAGCCCTGCCCGCAGGGGTTCTTATGCCATATCTGCATCCATTACATAAAAGATGTAATACCTTTCCTATCTGCACCCTACCCATAAGAAAGATTGTGAAATACTGCAGGGCCCAGCCACCAGGTGATGTGTCTCTTTTGCATGTGCATAACTTTTTTTTTTTTTT
>NW_022437206.1:35232-41778 GCF_009761245.1 Sapajus apella
CCTGCCTCAGCCTCCTGAGTAGCTAGGATTACAGGCACGTGCCACCATGCCCAGCTAATTTTTTTTGTATTTTTTTTTAGTAGAGACGGGGTTTCACCGTGTTGGCCAGGATGGTCTCGATCTCTTGACCTCGTGATCCACCCGCCTCGGCCTCCCAAAGTGCTGGGATTACAGGCTTGAGCCACCGCACCCGGCCCCGGTGACTCAGTTTTAAACCCAGCTCATAGGTGGGTGAGGACTCTTCTTTCTGGACCCAGCCAGTTGATGAGATGTTGACCACATAAGATCATGGGTCCAGAGCAGTGCAAAGTTCTCAGAGCAGGCTGCAGCTCTCATGCACACCATATACGGTCCTCAAGAGAGTGCCCTCACAGGGACAAGCACACAGGTGAAATTGTGAAACATATTTACACCCAGTCAACAGCAAAGATTGTCATCCACTTAAATAAACACTCCATTTTTGAGGTTCTGAATCTCACTTTTGGAGGCAATTGAATGTTGGAAAATTGACTCTAATTTATAGATTTTGTCCACAGTTGGGTTAGTGACTCTTACACCGAAACTCAGCACACCTTTCTGACTGTAACTTTACTAAGGAGAATATTTATTTATGTATTTATTTATAGTTGGAGTTTATTGCTGTTACCCAGGCTGGAGTGCAGTGGCGTGATCTCGGCTCACTGCAAACTCTGCCTCCTGGGCTCAAGCAATTCTCCTGCCTCAGCCTCCCGAGTAGCTGGGATTACAGGTGCCCATCAACATGCTGGCTAATTTTTGGTATTTTTAGTAGACATGCGGTTTCATCATGTTGGTCAGGCTGCTCTTGAACTCCTGACCTCAAGTGATCTGCCCACTTTGTTCTCTCAAAGTGCTGAGATTACAGGTGGGAGCCACTGTGCCCAGCCTAAGGCACATAAATTGCTAAAGAAATTGAGGCTCTGGGGCTGTGCGCGGTGGGTCATGCCGGTAATCCCAGCACTTTGGGATGCCAAGGTGGGTGGATCACCTGAGGTCAGGAGTTCAAGACCAGCCTGGCCAACATGGTGAAACCCCATTAAAAAAAAAAAAGAAAAAGAAATTGAGGCTCTGATACAAATCCAGTCCACCATTGAGATTGTGACCCTTGTACTTACATCCAACATGCAGGAGGTGTTGACTCTCATCCCTTGACTCAGGACATGTGTGTAATTGTTAGTGTCATCACAAGACTTTTCTACAAGTGTGACTGTGATATATGCCTTGGCCCGGGCTCTGAGTTATTTGTCTCTTCTTTTCCTGGCCCAGCTCACAGTGCCTGGAAAAGAGAGTCACACCTTTGAGGTGCAGAGTCAGGAGATATGTCACAATCTCATCTGTGGGCTGGACCAAGGCAGGAGAGTCAAATCACTAAAATGCTCAGCAGACACATACAATCAGACCTGAAGGAAAGTCCAGGAATGAGATTAGAAATTTCATACCTCCCCCGGTTCTAGATATGAGAGTCAACACATCCTGTATGTTGGGTCTAAGTAAATGAGGAACAATCACAATAGCTAACAGATTTTTTACAAGAGTCACAATTTCTTCTGTACACTGTGTTCTGCCAGTGCTGTCACAGCCTCATGTGTGTGCTGAATTTTGGTCTGAGAGTCATCAAACCACCTGTGGACCAGGCCCATATATGAGAGTCAATTCTCCAACTTTCATCAGCCTGTATGTGTGAGATTCAGAACCTCAGCAGTGGGATATGTTTGTGTGTAAGAAAGACAATCTTTATTGTTGCTTAAATGTGCATACAAGAGACACGATCTCACCAGTGTGCTGTGTACTCCTATGATACTCCCTGTGTCACCTGAGAGCTTTATACAATATGCAAGAGTGGTAATCCTCTGTAACCTTCATACAATATATTTTGGCCTAGCTCACAGGTGAAATGGTGACTCATACCTCAAACCAGCTAATAAAAGAGATGCTATCTTTTTTTTTTTGGTCTTTTATTTATTTATTTTTTGAGACAAAGTCTCACTCTGTCGCCTAGGCTGAAGTGCAGTGGCATGATTTCAGCTCACTGCAGCCTTCTTCCCAGGTTAAGTGATTCTACTGGCTCAGCCTCCCAAGCAGCTGGGATTACAGGCACATGCCACCACGCCTGGCTAGTTTTTATACTGTTAGTAGAGATGGGGTTTCACCATGTTGGTAAGGTTGGTCTCGAGCTCCTGACCTTGTGATCCACAAGCCTCAGCCTCCCAAAGTGCTCAGATGACACGTCTGAGTCACTGTGCCCGGCTGATGCTTTTATAACTAACCCTAGGGTAATGATTATAATCCTGTGTCTCCTTTTTTTTACAAAGTCATAGGGAATTACTACTTTCTTGCCTACTCTATAAATCCATTATGGTACAGAGGGTATAATTCCAATGTTCAGCACACAGGTGAGATTGTAGTTCTTATGTGCACATCCCAGCAATTGTTAGAACTGTCACCCGCACACTTGGTAGAACCTACTGGTGAGGCCCTGAATTTCACACAGACGCAGTCCACTGCCGAAATTGTGACTGTCGTATGTGAACATCCAGCTAGCATTGGAATCATCATTTATTTCTAAACCCAGTTCATTCACAGGTGAGAATTCTATCTAAAGCCATGAAAACTCTACCTGGGCTCAGGGCCAGAGTGAACACAGTTTACAGGAGGAATGTAGGCTCTCATGCACCAATTCAATTAATTGTAGAGATTGTCACTATTGCTATATATGCTGCAATTGTGATAGAACTTAAATCCAACATAGAAAATATGACGACTCTTATACCTAGAACTGGGACCTGTGTGGGATTGTTACTTCATTACTAGATCTTCCTGCAGATGTGATTGTTACATATGCCTATGTCAGCATCTGAGTGATTTGATTTTGCTGCCTGGTTTCAGTCTGAAGGTAAGATTGTGATATATCATTGGATCCAGTACCTTGGTAATTTGACTCTCCTGTTTTTTTTAAGACCCCACAAATTTTGGGTATTGTCAATTATTGCTGAATACTGTACCTGTGTTATGTGACTCTTCCAAATGTGCCTCACATGTTGTGCCATATTGTGGCACAATATATCACATATCTGATGTGTGCTGTGTCCTGCCCTGCACAAGGATTCAAAGACCTAAGAGGGCATGGCGGGGGATAAAGGAAGACATACAGACAGAAATATGTAAAGGTGGGCCAGGTGGTCTGAAAAGCTGATGGTGTCAGTCTCTTCAGCCCCGACCTGCCTCAGAGTACTTTATATGTTCACAAAGCACATAGCAGAGGGAGGGTGCAGTTACTTAGGACAACCTGTGGTTATAATTCTCACACTTTAATTAACATACTTCAGCTAACAACTATCTTGCAGCAAGATCAGTGAGAGCTGGTTATCGTTTTCTAGGCCTCTCTGCTCTTCTCTGAGACATACACATTCTCCTATTACGGTTTTGCTTCTCTGGAGTCACCCAAAGTTCACAGCAGCCTTGCTGCTGATTCCCCCAGAGGGGGTGGGCTACTCTGGCTCTCTACAGATACATATTGCGGGATGCAACACACAGGTGATGTAACATTTTTTTCTGGGCTTGCCTACAGGGGACCTTGTGGTATAACTCAATGCCCATCACCATGGTTATGTGACTCCCTTCTGCCTGGTCCCTGCTCACAGAGAAATTGTGACACATCACTGGCCTAGCATCTAGGTGATGTGACTCTCCTCTTATTCTCAGGCTCTGCTTATTTGGGTATTATGACATATTGAGCTTAACATCTAAGTGATGGGAGTCTCCTACCTGGACCCTTCTTAAAGGGGGCATTGTGACATGTCTCTGCATTCCTCACCTAAAAGGTGTGACGTTCTTCTTCTGCCTGCACCCTGCCTACATGGAAAGTTGTGGCATATTGCTGTGGTCAGTGACCAGAGGATGTGTTTCTCCCACCTGCATCTTTATTATAGAAAAGATTGACATGATTGGGCCTGACATCCAGGTGATATGACTCTCTTCTTCTGCCTGGTCACTTCTTACAGGAAAATTATAGCATATTGCTATACCTAGCAACTGGCTTATGTGACTCTTCTTTTAGATTTTGCTTTCAGAGAACATGGTGACATATTGCTGAGCCCTGCGCTGACAAGTTGTGACTCTTCTGCCTGTGATTTTGTTACTTGGGCCATTGTGACATTTTGCTGGGTTCAATACTCAGGTGATGTAACTTTTATACCTGAGCCATGCCTAAAGAAGGCATTTTGTCATGTTTTTGCACCAATCCCACAGGTGATGTGATTCTCTTGTGTTAGTTGTTTTCTGCTCACAGGAAGCATTGTGACCTTACGCAGCATATAGCTTATTTGACTTTTATTTCTTAGTCTGCAGAAAAGATTGTGAAATATTACTGAACTAAGCATCAAAAGGATGTTACTTTTTTTTCTTTTTTTCTTAGACCTGGCCACAGAAGACATTGTGACATATTGCTGGGTCCTGTACCTAGATGATGTGAGTTTTCTGTTATCAACTATTTCATGTGAGTCTCCTCTGTTACATTCACTTTGTTCATAGGTTAGATTGTAATGTATCTTTGGGCCTGGGTCATCTAACAGAAGCCAGAGTGACTTATTGCTGGGTCCAGCACACAAGGGATGTGACTCTTCTTGGTTCCTGCTCAGGTGGTCATTGTGACATCTCTGGGTCAATCGCCTAAATTATTGGCATCTCCTTATTTTTCTGGACCTCTCCACAGTAGGAAATGTGACATATCGCTGGGCCCAACTCCTATGTGATGTGACTCTTCCTTCATGCCATGTTGTTGCCTACTGTAGTGATTGTGCCATATAGCTGGGCCCAGCTCCTGCATTATCTTACTCCCATTTTGTTTCTCAGCCCTATAGAAAGATTGCATTATAAAATATTTCTGGGGCCGGGCGCAGTGGCTCAAGCCTGTAATCCCAGCACTTTGGGAGGCTGAGGTGGGTGGATCACGAGGTCAAGAGATCGAGACCATCCTGGTCAACACGGTGAAACCCCGTCTCTACTAAAACTACAAAAAATTAGCTGGGCATGGTGGCACGTGCCTGTAATCCCAGCTACTCAGGAGGCTGAGGCAGGAGAATTGCCTGAACTCAGGAGGCGGAGGTTGTGGTGAGCCGAGATCGCGCCATTGCACTCCATCCTGGGTAACGTGAGTGAAACTCCGACTCAAAAAAAAATAAATAAATAAAATAAAATAAAATATTTCTGGGCCTTTTACCTAGGTGACATAGACTTTTCTTCCTGGGTTGTCCTCTCAGAGTATTGTGACATGTTGCTGGATGCAGCATTTAGGTGATGTGACTCTTTCTACTGCTTAGACTTTGACCAAACAGGGATTGTGATATATCACTAGGCCCAGCACCTACGTGATGGGACTCTTTTGTCTTGTCTGGGCCCTACAAACATTTTGCATTGTGACATATAGCTGGGTCTGCCACCCAGGTGATATGAGTCTTCTACATAAGCCCTGACCACAAGAGTATTATGAACTATCTTTTCATTGATCAGCTAGGTAGTAATGTGACTCTTGTTCAGCCTGTACCCTGCCACAGGGAATTGTGATGTATCACTGAACCCACCACTTATATGATGTAACTCATCTTTTGACTGGACCATGTGTATTTTGCATATTGTTACATATCACTGGGCCTGACATTAAGGGATGAGAGGCACCTGCCTGGGCCATATCCACAGGCATCCTTGTGACATATTTTGGAATGCATCACCACATCTGGCTAATTTTGTATTTGTAGTAGAGACGGGGTTTCTTTATGTTGGTCAGACTGGTCTTGAACTCCAGACCTCAGGCGACCTGCCCGCCTCAGGCTCCCAAAGTGCTGGGATTACAGGCGTGAGCCACCATGCCTGGCCTGAGTCCTTTTGAAATAATTTATGGAAGGGCTTTCTTAGCTGTAGACCTTCTAATAGACACAGATACTTTCAAGCTGCACAATTATGTGAAAAGTACAAAACGCACTCTGAATATGAAAATCAAAAACTCCCCCAACTAAGGAAGATAATTTTGCAACCCAGTCAGGAAATTGGGTCTTATTGAAAACTTGAAAAGTAAGATTCTCAGTGGATCAACTTTTCCCAAAATGGAAGGGACTCTATCAAGCTCCCTTTAGTACCACAACTGCAGTTAAAATTTGGGGAATAAATATTCAGGTCCAGTTATGTCAAATTAAACATGTTTCTTATGAAGTTTTACAGGCTGACAGAGCACAACACACTAATCCTGTTTATTCTCATGAGCCAATCAGTGACCTCCAACTCATGTTTAGAAGACATGAAAGGGGCCGGGCGCGGTGGCTCAAGCCTGTAATCCCAGCACTGTGGGAGGCCGAGGCGGGTGGATCATGAGGTCAAGAGATCGAGACCATCCTGGTCAACATGGTGAAACCCCGTCTCTACTAAAAATACAAAAAATTAGCTGGGCATGGTGGCGCGTGCCAGTAATCCCAGCGACTCAGGAGGCTGGGGCAGGAGAATTGCCTGAACCCAGGAGGCGGAGGTTGCGGTGAGCCG
>NW_022437206.1:41878-53034 GCF_009761245.1 Sapajus apella
AAAAAAAGACATGAAAGGGATGAGTAACATAAAAATATGGATTGGCATTGTACTTTATTATTATTATTATTTTTGCCCCCCCCACCCTTTTTTTTTGGGGGGGTAGAGCCTTGCTTTGTTACCCAGGCTAGAGTGCAGTGGTGTGACTCGGCTCACTGCAACCTCCGCCTCCTGGGTTCAAGCGATTCTCCTTCCTCAGCCTCCCCAGTAGCTGGGATTACAGGTGTGCACCACTGTGCTAGGCTAATTTTTGTATTTTTACTAGAGATGGGGTTTCACCATGTTGGTCAGGTTGGTCTCAAACTCCTGACTTCGTGATCTGCCCACCTCAGCCTCCCAAAGTTCTGGGTGTACTTTTGGGTATATGTTGGGATCATGCAGAGAGTAACTTATTTACTGAGTGGGCATAGACTTCATCCTCTCTACATAAACAAACTGTTGGGTAGGCAGACATTTTGACAAAGGCCCAGCAAGAGACTTGTGCTTTGATCAAAACCAGATGCCGTGTGTATGCTCCAAACTATTCACGTTATATTACCTAGGCTATAAAAGTATTAGACACTCGTATCACTGCATAAACACTTATGAACTGTCGGTCAACCCTACATCAGCTTGGTTCCAACAATTGCCCAGTTCTTGAAAAGCCTTCTTGTTTAGTTTACTTGGAACAATCTTACTAATTTTGCTTTGCTATTGTGGAGTATATTGTGGTTGCACTCTTTTTGTAGGAATGCAAGACAAGCTCACTAAATGCTTTTTTAAACTGGACACTTATTAGTCTTCCAGATATCACCTTTTTTTTGGGAACTCGAAGTTATGAATTACCTTCACCATACCGACATTGTCTGATAGTTTCTCTCTACCCTGAATGCAAGACACCTCAATAGTTAGGCAGGAATATCATCGCCCCTATACAGCCTGAAAAAGTTACAGAACATGAATCTTTGTATCCCTGGAGTCCTTAGGATTAAAGATCTTATAAAAGGAGGGGAAAAATAGGTCAAAAGCATTTGAACCAGAGTGATTCCATTTTGAGTGAGGGCTAGGAAAATAAAGCTGAGACTTGCTGGGCTGCGTTCTCAGAAAGTTAGGCATTTCTAGCCTCTAGATGTTTATGGCTAAGAGAATAAATTAATAATGTTTACTAAGTAGAACCAGACTTAGGAGTGTCCAGATATCTCAATATCTGGAGAACAAAGGCATTCCTAAGTTTGCTTTAAGGATAATATCGAGTTGCCTATTGGCATGATGGCTCATGCCTGAAATCTCAGTACTTTGGGAGGCTGAGCCGGGTGGATCTCCAGAGGTCAAAAGTTCAAGACCAGCCTGGCTAACATGGGAAAACCCGACTCTACTAAAAATACAAAAATTGCCAGGGTGTGTTGGTGTGTACCTGTAGTCCCAGCTACTCCAGAAGCTGAGGCAGGAGAATCGCTTGAACCTGGAATGCATAGGTTGCAGTGAGCTGAGATAGTGCCATTGCACTCCAGCCTCGGCAACAAGAGGGGACCTCCGTCTCAAAAGAAAAAACAAAGATAATATTGAGTCTCACAAAATATAGTACTTAAGAAAATTAACTCTTTATCACAAACCCTTGTTGGCAGAGCACATCTCCCCATACATACAAACATTGTACCTAGGATGGATGTGTTCCTCTTCCTCCTTTCAGGAATGTCCCACTTTGCCTGTGGAGTAGCTGTTCTTTCAGCACTTTGCTTTTCTAATAAACTTGCTTTCACTTTGCACTGCAGACTCACCGTGAATTATTTTTTCCACAAGATCCAGGAACCCTCTCTTGGGGTCTGAATCTGAGTCTCTTTCCTCTGACAAAATCAGTAGTAGAAATTTGCCATTTGGATTCAGGTGCAGTGGCTCACTCCTGTAATCCCAGCACTTTGGGAAGCCCAGGTGGGCGGATAACTTGAGGTTAGGAGTTTGAGATCAGCTTCACCAACATGGCAAAACCCTGTCTTTACTAAAAATACAAAAATTTGCCAGGCATAGTATTTGGGCCTGTAGTCCCAGGTACTCATGAGGTTGAGGCAAGAGAATCACTTAAACCCCAGAGGTAAAGCTTGCAGTGAGCCAAAATCGCACCACTGCACTCCAGCCTGCATGACAAAGCAAAACTCAGAACAAATTGCCAACAACAACAACAAAAAGTCCAGGACAAAATAGATTCACAACTCAATTCTGTCAGGCATTCAAAAAATTGGTACCAGTCCTATTGAAACTATTCCAAAAGACAGAAAAAAGGGACTCCTTCCTAAATCATTCTATGAAGCCCGTATCACGCTAATACCAAGACCAGGAAAAGGCATAATAAAAAGAAAACTACACAACTGTTTCTAATGGGCATGAATGCAAAAATCCTCAACAAAAGACTAGCTAACCAATATAGCAGCATGTTAATAATATACACAATGGTTGAGTGCACTTTATGTCAGAAATTCAAAGATTTAATATACTAAGTTGATACATGTAATACACCACATAAACATTAAAAACAAAAATCAGGCCAGGTGCGGTGGCTCAGGGCTGTAATCCTAGCACTTTGGGAGGCCAAGGAGGGTGGATTGCCTGCGGTCAGAAGTTCAAGACCAGCCTGGGCAACATGGTGAAACCTCATCTCTACTAAAATACAAAAAATTAGCCAGTCATGGCGGTTGGCGCCTGTAATTCTGGTTACTTAGGAGGCTGAGAAAGGAGAATCACTTGAATCTGGGAGGCGCAGGTTGTAGTGAACAGAGATTGCACTACTACACTCCAGCCTGGTCAACAGGGCAAGACTCCATCTCGGAAAACAAAAATCATACAATCATCTCAATGTATAAGGAAAAATTATTTGGCAATATCTAGCATCTCTTTATAATTAAAATTCTCAGCAAAATTGTCATAGAGGGAACATATTGTAAGGTAATACAAGTCATCTATGACAGGCCAGGCATGGTGGCTCCCACCTGTATCCCAGGACTTTGGGATGTCAAGGTAGGTTAATTGCCTGAGCTCAGGAATTTGAGATCAGCCTGGGCAACATGGTGAAAGCCGATCTACTAAAAATACAAAAGTTAGCCATATTCAGCTATGTGGGAGGTTAGGGCAGGAGAATCACTCGAACCTAGGAGGTGAAGGTGGCAGTGTGCCAAGATCTCACCACTGGACTTCAGCCTGGGTGACGGAGGGAGACCCTGTCTAAACACTCTTGGTTCAAGTGATCCTTCTGCCTCAGCTTCCTGAGTAGCTGGGACTACAGGCACATGCCACCGCCCAGCTAATTTTTGTATTTTTTAGTAGAGACGGAGTTTCACCATATTGGCCAGGCTGGTTTTGAACTCCAGACTTTGTGATCTGCCTGCCTCGGTCTCCCAAAGTTCTGGGATTAAAGGCATGAGCCACCGCATCCAGCCCAGAATCTTTTTTATTTCAATATAATATAGAAAAGCTAACTATATTTGTAACTGTTAACAGAAAATTTGAAAAAACATCTTTTATTAAAAAACATAAAATGTTTTTCATCTACGAATATTGATACAAAACAGTTCAAAATTACTTCCTAGGAATTTCACTAAAAATGAGTTTGTTAAAGGTTAATATAATTTATGTATAACCAAGACTACTAGGTGTGAGAAAACCAAATTTTTTAGAGATGGCTCTCGCTACGTTGCCCAGGCTGGAGTGCAATGGCTAGTCACAGGCAGGATCCCACTACAGATCAGCACGGGAGTTTTGACCTGCTCCATTTCCGTCCTGGGCCGGTTCACCCCTCCTTATGCAACCTGGTGGTCCCCCGCTCCACGGAAGGTCACTGTATTGATGCCAAACTTAGTGCGGACACCCGATCGGCATAGCTCACTACAGCCCAGAACTCCTGGGCTCAAGCGCTCCTCCCACCTCAGCCTCTTGAGCAGCTAGGACTACAGGCACGCGCCACCACACCTGGCTTAAAAAAATTTTTTTTTTGGCCGGGCGCGGTGGCTCAAGCCTGTAATCCCAGCACTTTGGGAGGCTGAAGCGGGTGGATCACGAGGTCAAGAGATCAAGACCATCCTGGTCAACATGGTGAAACCCCGTCTCTACTAAAAATACAAAAAATTAGCTGGGCATGGTGGCGCGTGCCTGTAATCCCAGCTACTCAGGATGCTGAGGCAGGAGAATTGCCTGAACCTAGGAGGCGGAGGTTGCGGTGAGCCGAGATTGCGCCATTGC
The DNA here is from genome assembly GCF_009761245.1 of Sapajus apella. NCBI lineage: Eukaryota > Metazoa > Chordata > Mammalia > Primates > Cebidae > Sapajus > Sapajus apella. The sequence goes on from NW_022437206.1 coordinate 46,085, forward strand.
ACTCCAGCCTGGGTAACAACAGTGAAACTCTGTCTCAAAAAAAAAAAAAATTTTTTTTTCATAGAGAGTGTATAAAGGCCAGGCATGGTGGCTCATGCCTGTAATCCCAACACTTTGGGAGGTCCAGGCAGGGGGGTCATTTTGAGTTTAGGAGTTTAAGACCAGCCTGAGCAACATGGCAAATTCCAGTCTCTACTTAAAATCCGAAAATAAACTTGGCATGATGGCACACACCTGTAATTCCAGCTGTTCCAGAGGCTGAAATCACTTGAAAGGAAAATCACTTGAACCTGGGAGGCAGAGGCTGCAGTGAGCCCAGATCGTGCCACTGCACTCCTGCTTGGGCGACAGAGAAGGATTTCCTCTAGAAAAAAAAGTTAAAAAATTATGAGATCTTAAAATATGTATGAAAGTCTAGAGTGTTCCAAAAGACAAATTTGATGGCCTTAAACAAATTTTTTTAATTATTATTTTTTTTTTGAGATGGAGTTTCACTCTTGTTGCCCAAGACGGAGTGCAATGGCACTATCTTGGCTCACTGCAATCTCTGCCTCCCGGGTTCAAATAATTCTCCTGCCTCAACCTCCCAAGTAACTGGGATTACAGGCATGTGCCACCACGCCCAGCTGCTTTTGTATTTTTAGTAGAAGACTGGGTTTCTCCATGTTGGTGAGGCTGGTCTTGAACTCCCCACCTCAGGTCATCCTCCCGCCTTGGCCTCCCAAAGTGCTGGGATTACAGGCATCAGTCACCACATTTGGCCTTGATGGACTTTAAAAAAATTTTTTAAAAATTGTTTTTGAGACTCTGGAAATACTAAATTTCCATAGTCTCACCGTGTTGCCCAGGGTAGGGTGCAGTGGCACGATTTTGACATACTGCAACCTCCGTCTTCTGTGTTAAAGTGATTCTCCTGCCTCAGCCTCCTGAGTAACTGGGGTTACAGGTGTGTGTCACCATGCCCAGCTAATTTTTTTGTTTTGTTTTGTTTTTGAGACAGAATTTTGTTCTTGTTGCCTAGGCTGGAGTGTAAGATGCGATCTGTGCTCACTGCAGCCTCCACTTCCAGGGTTCAAGCAATTCTTATGCCTCAGCCTCTCAGGTAGGTGGGATTACAGGCATGCACCACCAAGCCCAGCTAATTTTGTGTTTTTATTAGAGATGACATTTCACCATGTTGGTCAGGCTGATCTTGAACTCCTGTCCTCAGGTGGTATGCCCGCCTCGGCCTCTGAAAGGGTTGGGATTACAGATGTGAGCCATTGCGCCAGGCTGCCCAGTTACTTTTTTTTTTTTTTTTTTTGAGACGGAGTCTCACTCTGTCGGCCAGGCTAGAGTGCAGGGGTGCGATCTTGGACAAAGGCATCCTCTGTTTCCCGGGTTCAAGCAATTCTCTGCCTCAGCCTCTGGAGTAGCTAGGATTACAGGTACCCACCACGCCTGGCAAATTTTTGTGTTTTTAGTAGAGAAGGGGTTTCATTATATTGCTCAGGATGGTCTCAAACTCCTGGCCTCATGATCTGCCAGCCTCACCCTCCCAAAGTGGTGGGATTACAGGTGTGAACCCCCGCGCCCAACTGATGGAAATGTTTAATGTTTTATCAAATTAGCTTTAGTATTGAGAATACATTATTACTAAAGTAAAAGTTGATTTTCTCTTGAACAAAAATGTTATGTATTGTTAATATACATAAAATATTTTTGTTCATATGTTTAACACATTAAAAAACAGAAAGCAAAAAAGAGAAGTTTTCCATGCTCTGGCGTGGGCCTGGCTCTGCTCAGGGAGGAAGCCCTTCATGAAAAGGCTGCAGCTTAGGCTGTCGCTCTTTCTTCCTTCAGCCCCGCATGTGATCACATCTTGTCACTCCGGGCCTGAGTAGGCGGGGTCTTTAACGTTATCCAATCAGGGACGTTGGGCTGGGAACTGTCCAATCAGACACACAGCTGGAGTGGACAGGGCGGTTTCCGGGATGTGGCGGGGCCTTTGGCTGCAGCGGGAGCTCCAGGTCTCCTCTTCACTCCTCTGTCTTCTGCTCTTAGAGACCGTTCCTCTGTGGCCCTGTGATCTGCAGGTATTGGAGATCCGCAGCTAAGATGCCAGGACCCCCTGGAAGCCTAGAAATGGTGAGAGTGCTAGACATCCCGAGAGAGGGGAGGGGGTTGGTTGGAACTGGTGGGAAGTGGCTGTGGCAGGACTCTGGTCTCCCTGCAGTCAGCTCCGCAAGCTGCGTCCCGAGTTCTCCTTGCCCAGCTCGGCCTTAAGTTCCCTTCGGTTATAAGATGGCGGCTGCGCTGACAGCCACCCCTGGCGTCCTCTCTTCCTTGCTCAGTGACTGTGCCTTGGCCTAGAGCCCTCTTTGGACATCTCTGCACCCGAAATGCCGCGTCTCTCCCAGATTGTGCAGGGAGCCTGGGAGGGTTTTCAGCGGAGAATCCTGACTCTGGGCGCTGGTTCATGAATGGGAGGAACTTTGGTCAGTGGGGTTCCCAGACCCTCTTTTATTCTATTAAAAATTTACGGGCATCACTGTGAAACTATTTTAAAAATTAATCAAAGAGTGATTCAAAAATTGTAGAGCACCTAGCTGCTGTTCGTAATTTGTCGTCCATGGAAGGAGCTTGAAGGAAAGATTTTTATAAGTTTCATGATAAAGAAAATAAAGTTCAGTAATTGGCTAGGTATAGTTATGTAGTGTTTTATTTTTATTTATTTACTTTTTTTTTTTTCTTTTTGAAACAGAGTCTCACTCTTTTTCCCAGGCTGGAGTGCAGTGGTGTGATCTTGGCTCACTGCAATCTCCACTTCTCTGGTTCAAGTGATTCTTTTGCCTCAGCCTCTACAGTAGATGGGACTACAGGCACCCGCCACCACACCTGGCCAATTTTTTTCTTTTTTTTTTTTCTTTCTTTTTTTGTGGAGAACAGGGTCTCGCTATATCACCCAGGCAGGTCTCGAACTCCTGGGCTCAAGCTATCCTCCCGCCTCTACCTCCCTAAAAGCTGGGATTACAGCCATGAGCCACAGCACCTGACCATTTAAAAAAAATTTTAAAACAAGATTTCACCATGTTGGCCAGGCTGGTCTTGAACTCCTGATGACGTTAGGTGATCCATCCACCTCAGTGTCCCAAAGTTGTGGGATTACAGGCATGAGCCACCATACCCAGCCTAGTTTCTTAATTTATATAATCAAAGTGAAAATATCCTGGTTATGTAATCAGAGCTTAATTGGCAGTTTATAGTTGGTTAAGCCTGAATTTTGTTTCCTCCAATGTAATAATTTACCAAGAAATGCTCTTGAGTTTAGATTTTTTTTTTAGAAGTAGAAATCCAGACACTAGAGCCAACTCGGTCTAATTGCCTGCCACTTAATTATTTTCACACTCCACAGGGGACTGATTTTTCCCTGAATTTTTCACGTGTCCCAAGCAGGACCTCTAGTCCGCACGTCATCCCCTATTCCTCCAGCCTGACTCTGGCTTGCAGTACAATACTAAATTTCCAGCTTCGTCTGATATTCCCAAATGCCAGTTTTCCCTCCCTAATATTTGAGACAGAGTCTCGCTCTGTTGCCCAGGCTGGAGTGCAGTGGCGTGATCTTGGCTCACTGCAATCTCCGCTTCTCTGGTTCAAGTGATTCTTTTGCCTCAGCCTCTATAATAGCTGGGACTACAGGTGCACACCACCATGCCCAGCTATTTTTTTTTGTATTTTTAGCAGAGATAAGGTTTCACCATGTTGGCCAGGCTGGTCTCAAACGTCTGACCTTGTGATCTGCCCACCGCAGCCTCCCAAAGTGCTGAGATTACAGGTGTGAGCCACTACACCCGGCTTAGTTTACATTTTGATACATTTTAATTAATGATTTTTATTTCTTTTTTTTTTTTTTTTGAGACGGAGTTTCGCTCTCGTTACCCAGGCTGGAGTGCAATGGCGCGATCTCGGCTCACCGCAACCTCCGCCTCCTGGGTTCAGGCAATTCCCCTGCCTCAGCCTCCTGAGTAGCTGGGATTACAGGCACGCACCACCATGCCCAGCTAATTTTTTGTATTTTTAGTAGAGACGGGGTTTCACCATGTTGACCAGGATGGTCTCGATCTCTTGACCTCGTGATCCACCCGCCTCGGCCTCCCAAAGTGCTGGGATTACAGGCTTGAGCCACCGCGCCCGGCCCAATGATTTTTATTTCTAATTTTTGAGATGGAACCTTGCTCTGTTGCCCATGCTGGCGTGCAGTGGCATAATCTAGGTTCCCTACAACTTCCGCCTTCGGGGCTCAAATGATTCTCCTGTCTGTCTCGCAAGTAGCTGGAAATACAGGCACCCACAACCACGCCTGACTAATTTTTTGTATTTAGTAGAGATGGGGTTTTACTATGTTGGCCAGGCTGGTCTCGAACTCCTGCCTTCAAGCGGTCCACCCACCTCCACCTCCCAAATATGTTGGATTATAGACGTGAGCCACTGCACCTAGGCAATTAATTATTTTTTGACAAAGCATTTGATGGCACATTTAGAAAGATTTGTTTTCTTTTTGTAAATATTTTCTATGAGAAGAAAGCAAAGAATAATCTCCTGACACTGTATTGCGAAATATCTCTGTGTGTTTTTTTCTATTTTCCCCAGACACAGGTATCTTACAGAATGTTTTTGGGTCAAGTTTTCCTTTTGGAAACTTTATAGGGCGATGTGTCTTCAGTCACCCTTCAGTCTTGGACCTGGGTTTCAGTACTGTATGGTGATAAACCAAGATACCCACCATGGCCCATGGCTATTTCTGCCACAGTGTGTCTAGTGAATATTAGCTTCTATGTCATTTTCTCTCATATGACAACTTGAGGTATTGAGTGTAGCTTCTCAAGTGCACAGGTGAATGCCCTGAGGCTAAGAGACATTTCCTGGTGCATTTCTTTTTAAAGCTAATTCCTTGAGAAATTAATGTTATCTTTACCCAATTCAGCTTTCATTTATTGGAGACACATTGCTGATCAGCCAATCAGATACTAGTATTGAGGAGAAAACTAATTTCTGCCTCCTGGATTCATTTATGGGTCAGAAAAGTAATGCAAGAAAAATAGTAAAAATCTTCTAGAAAAAAAAACCAAACAGCACTTTAAAAGATAAACAAACAAAAAAACTAAAAACTAAACACTGACCCCAGTGAAATGGTGTGAGAACTTGCAGAGTAAAATGTGCCTAAGGCAGTCACTGGGGCATAGTTTAGAGTCTCCTGAGACAGGGGTTATTGAGCACTCAAGTGAGCAGGATGGGGTGGGACAATCTCTCAAGTAATTGGATGGCCTGACTTGACACATGAGTAAGACTTATCTGTACCTTGAAAAGGTTTGTTTACCTATTTTGATCTCAGTTTTTTGTTTGTTTATTTATTTTTGAGAGTTTTGCTCTGTCACCCAGGCTAGAGTACAGTGGTGTCATGGCTCACTGCAACCACTACCTCCTGGGTTCAAGCAATTCTCCTGCCTCAGCCTCCCCAGTAGCTTGGGTTACAGGCATGCACCACGACGCCTAGCTAATTTTTGTATTTTTAGTGTTTTCACCATGTTGTTCAGGCTGCTCTTGAACCCCTGACCATATAATCCTCCCGCTTTGGCCTCCCAAAGTGCTGGGATTACAGACATCAGCTACCACTCCCAGTCATTTTTTTTTTTTTTTTTTCAAAGAGAGTTTTTCTGCATTACCCAGGCTGGAGTACAGTGATGAAATCTCAGCTCACTGCAACCTCCAAATCTTGTTAGGTGATTCTTATGCCTCAGCCTCTCAAGTAGCTGGACCTACAGGTGTGCAAGACCACACTCAGCTAGTTTTTGTATTTTTAGTAGAGATGGAGTTTCACCATGTTAGCGAGGCTGGTCTCAAACTTCTGGCCTCAAGTGACTCACCTGCCTGGGCCTTCCAAAGTGCTGAGATAACAGGTGTGAGCCACTGTGCCCAGCTAACCTCAGTTTTTTAACTGTATATTGTACTTTATTAGTAGAGCTTGAAAGGTAAGCAAATATTTACAAAGACCATAAAAGAGGTGAGTTTAAAAAGTTAATATCTAATAATATATTTGTTTAACATTTGTATTTACCTTTTTCTTTCTCAGAGTGAGTTTGGAAATTTCCTCGGATGTGTTTTTTGTGACTGAGCGATTTCGAGCAAAATTCCATCTAGCTTTTAGAATGGTAGTTACCAAGGAAAAAAATGTATAATGAGAATCTGTCTTCAATTTCAGCTATAGACAATGAATACATTTCCACAAAAAACGTATGGTAGATAATTGGTGAGTTACATAGATTCCTGAAAACTTCATTTCCTTTTTTTAGCAGGGTACATTTCTGACAGTGAATATTTTTGTTCTATAGCCTGTTTTTTCTTTTGTTGTTGTTTGTTTTGTTGTTTTTTGAGATGGAGGCTCACTGAGAGGCCCATTCTGGAGTACAATGGGGCAACCTCAGCTCACTGCAACATCTGCTTCCTGGGTTGAAGCCATTCTCCTGTCTCAGCCTCCCAAAGTAGCTGGGACTGCAAGCACACATCACCACGCCTGGCTGATTTTTGTACTTTTAGTAGAAACAGGGTTTTTACCATGTTGGTCAGGCTGTTCTCAAACTCCTGACAACAAGTGACTTGGCCACCTCGGCCTCTTAAAGTGCTGGGATTATAGGCATGAGCCACTGCGTCCTGCTGACTGATTGTTTACTGCATGGTTTTTGATAGAAATAATAATACATTTATTGTCTGAAAGGAATACTTTTGCTTTTCTTACTGAGATATAAAATGTAAGCATCTTAAAAATTTCTTCCCTTGGCTGGGCGCGGTGGCTCACGCTTGTAATCCCAGCACTTTGGGAGGCCGAGGCAGGTGGATCACGAGGTCAAGAGATCGAGACCATCCTGGTCAACATGGTGAAACCCCGTCTCTACTAAAAATACAAAAATTAGCTG
>NW_022437206.1:53434-61428 GCF_009761245.1 Sapajus apella
CCACCATGCCCAGCTAATTTTTTGTATTTTTAGTAGAGACGGGGTTTCACCATGTTGACCAGGATGGTCTCGATCTCTTGACCTCGTGATCCACCCGCCTCGGCCTCCCAAAGTGCTGGGATTACAGGCTTGAGCCACTGCGCCCGGCCTAAAATGTAGGTTATTTAAGGCCCAGGTAGTTTCTTTTGGGGAGCCTCCCTTGCAGATGTCCCAGCCTGATGATACGAGACAGAGAAGAAGTCTCTATACTAACTGGAGATCCATAGGCAGATGCAGTTAAAGTTAATATAAAAGAGGATTGGGAGGATCTTACTGAAGAGGAAGTTGTTGTTTTGAGGCAGTTTCCTTTTTAAAATAAAACAGATATAGGTTAAAAAATTGAATTTGAAAGGAGTACTGCAACAGGAGCTAGTTGCAACTATAAGATTTTTAAGATTATTGCCAGGTGTGGTGGCTCACACCTGTAATCCCAGCACTTTGGGAGGCCGAGGTGGGCGGATCACAAGGTCAAGAGATCAAGACCATCCTGGCCAACATGGTGAAACCCCATCTCTACTGAAAACACAAATAAATTAGCTGGGCATGGTGGTGCACACCTGTAATCCCAGCAACTTGGGAGGCCGAGGCAGGAGAATCGCTTGAACTCAGGATACGGAGGTTGCCGTGAGCTGAGATTGCACCACTGCACTCTAACCTGGTGAAAGAGCAAAATTCGTCTCCAAAAAAAAAAAAATTTTTTTTAAGATTGCAAAGATTAGGAAGACGAGGGCTTTTCTTCCTAGGGAAAAGCAAACAAGATTAGTAAGGAGGTTGGAGGGTAATGTTTAAATGTTTAAATGGAGGGTAATAAAATCAGATTTTAGATCAGAGAATGTTTTACCCCCAAGTCAGCATGTTCTTAGAAAGGGACATAATTGCCGGGCGCGGTGGCTCATGCCTGTAATCCCAGCACTTTGGGAGACTGAGGCGGGTGGATCACAAGGTCAAGAGATCAAGACCATCCTGGTCAACATGGTGAAACCCCGTCTCTACTAAAAATACAAAAAATTAGCTGGGCATGGTGGTGCGTGCCTGTAATCCCAGCTACTCAGGAGGCTGAGGCAGGAGAATTGCCTGAATCCAGGAGGTGGAGGTTGCGGTGAGCCGAGATCGCACCATTGCACTCCAGTCTGGGTAACAAGAGCGAAACTCCCTCTCAAAAAAAAAAAAAAAAAAAAAAGGGACATAATTTGGGTGTTGTATGGTGGCTCAGACTGAGGGTAGCTCAAAGTTCAGGAGCCTGTGGGAAGAAAATAAACTTAAGTTTAGTTTGATTAGGAGGTATTTTATGTTGACCACTTAAGATGAAGTCAGCTGATTTTTAATGAGAAAAATGAGAAAATGTGCAGTGTTTTTCTCGCTGTGTGATAGATGAGAAAACAGAGCACCATTTAAGTCATAATGGAAAGGGTTTTTTGTTTTTGTTTTTTTCTTCCATAAAGTGTTCTTGGAGAACACAAAGGATAGAGAATTTTATTAATCACAGCTGTTTGTCATCTATGTGCTCATCTTTTGCCACCTATTTTCTTGGTCCTATAGATTTCTTTGACTTGACTTTTTGGGGTTGTATTATTTTTTTTGAGACAGAGTTTTGCTCTTGTTACCCAGGCTGGAGTGCAATGGCAGGACCTTGGCTCACAGCAACCTCTTCCTCCTGGGTTCAAACCATTCTCCTGCCTCAGCCTCCTGAGTAGCTGGGACTATAGGCACCCACCATCATGCCTGGCTAATTTTTGTATTTTTAGTAGAGATGGGGTTTCACCATGTTGGTCATGCTGTTCTTGGACTGCTAACCTTGTGATATGCCCACCTTGGTTTCCCAAAGTGCTGGGATTATAGATGCGAGCCACCATGCCCCGCCAAATGCCTTTTGTTTTTATCTTTTGCCTGATTGTTCTGACCAGGATTTCCAATTTTATATTGAATAGTGGTGTTGAGAGAAGGCATCTTTGCCTTGTGACAGTTTTAAAGGAGGAATGTTTCAAGCCTTTTTTTTTTTCTTTTTGATATAGAGTCTCCCATTGTCTCCAAGATTGAAGTGCAGTAGCACAGTCTCGGCCCACTGCAGCCTCTGCTTTCAGGGTTTAAGTGATTCTCTTTCTTCGGCCTCTTGAGTAGCTGGGGTTACAAGCACCCACCACCACAGCTGGCTAATTTTTGCATTTTAGTAGAGATGGGGGTTTTTCTGCTGGAATTACTAGCATGAGCTACTGCACCCATTTGCTTCCAGGTTTTGTCCATTCAGTATGTTGGCTGAGCGTTTGCTATAGATAACTCATTATTTTAAAGTATGTACCTTCAGTGGCTAGGTTGCTGAGGGTTTTTAACATAAAACATGTTAAATTTTATCAAAAACTTTTTCCGTATCTACTGAAGTAATCTTGTGGTTTCTGTCTAGTTCTGTTTATGTGATGAATTCATTTATTGATTTGTGTATGTTGAACCAACCTTGCATTCCCAAAATTTATTCTACTTGATCATAGTGGGTTAGCTTGTTGATATGCTGCTGGATTTGGTTTTTCAGTATTTTGTTGAAGGTTTTTGCATCAATGTTCAAAGATACTGGTCTGAATTTTTTTTTTTTTTTAATCTCTGCCAAGTTTTGGTATCAGAATAATGCTGTTCTTATATAATGAGTTGGAGAGAAGTTACTTTTTAAAAAATTTGTTTAAATAGTTTCAGTAAAAATAATACCAGCAGTTTTTTATACATCTGGTAGAATTCATCCGTGAACCTGTCTGGTCTTTGGCTTTATTTGGTTGGTAGGCTATTTATTATTAATTCAATTTTTGAGCTTCTTGTTAATCTATTTAGAGCTTTGATTTTTTTTTGTTGATGTTTTTGGAAGGATGTATTTGTTCATTTAAAAAATTTTTTTCTAGATTTTCTTGTTTGTTTGCACAGTGTTCATAGTAGACTTCTTCAAGATATTTTCGTGGGGTTAGTGGTAATGTCTCTTTTGTTATTTCTGATTTATTTGGATCATTCTTTTTTCATGTATTAATCTAGCTAGTGGTTTTTTTAATCTTATTATTTTTCCATGGATTTAATTTCTCGATTTCTTGATATTTTGTATGTCTAAATCTCAGTTCAGATCTGATTTTGGTTATTTCTTGTCCACTGCTAGCTTAGGGCTTGATTTGCTCTTGTGTCTTTCATTCTTTTTTTTTTTTTTTTTTTTTTGAGACGGAGTTTCACTCTTGTTACCCAGGCTGGAGTGCAATGGTGTGATCTCGGCTCACTGCAACCTCCGCCTCCTGGGTTCAGGCAATTCTCCTGCCTCAACCTCCTGAGTAGCTGGGACTACAGGCATGTGCCACCATGCCCAGCTAATTTTTTGTATTTTTAGTAGAGACGGGATTTCACCATGTTGACCAGGATGGTCTTGATCTCCTGACCACATGATCCACCCGCCTCCTCCCAAAGTGCTGGGATTCCAGGCGTGAGCCACCGCGCCCGGCCCTCATTCTTTTATTTATGATGTCAGGTTGTTAAATGAAGATCTTTCTACCTTTTTGATTTGAGCATTAAATGCTCTAAATTTCCCTTTTTACACCATCTTAAAAGGGATCTTAGCTGAGGTAATCTTGCGGCAGAGATTAGCTGGTACTGCAGCTAATCTTAGCTGGTGCTGCAGAGATTCTGATGTGCTTTTTTTTGTTGTTGTTGAGTTGGAGTTTCACTCTTATTACCCAGACCGAGTACAATGGCACAATCTTGACTCACTGCAATCTCTGCCTCCCAGGTTCAAGCATTCTCCTACCTCAGCCTGTCAAGTAGTTGGGATTACAGGCATGTAGCATCACACCCACCTAATTTTTTTTTTTTTTTTTTTGAGACAGAGTTTCGCTTTTGTTACCCAGGCTGGAGTGCAATGGCGCGATCTCGGCTCACCGCAACCTCCGCCTCCTGGGTTCAAGCAATTCTCCTGCCTCAGCCTCTCGAGTAGCTGGGACTACAGGCGTGCGCCACCATGCCCAGCTAATTTTTGTATTTTTAGTAGAGACGGGGTTTCACCATGTTGACCAGGATGGTCTCAATCTCTTGACCTCATGATCCACCCACCTCGGCCTCCCAAAGTGCTGGGATTACAAGCGTGAGCCACCGCGCGCAGCCTGACACCCACCTAATTTTTGTAATTTAGGTAGAGATGGGGTCTCACCATGTTGGCCAGGCTGGTCTCAAACTCCTGACTTCATGTGATCTGCCTGCCTCAGCCTCCCAATGTGCTGAGATTATGACATGACCCACCTTGCCTGGTCTGGTTTTTTGTTTTTATTTGTTTAAAAGAACTTCTTGGTTTCATTCTTAATTTCATTATTCACCAAAAAGTTACTTAAGTTCAGGTTGTTTAATTTTTCTGTAATTATATGGTTTCAATTTTTTTCTTTTCGTTGAATTGTATTTTTGTCAGGCTGTGGTCTGTGTGTGTGAATTGTATAATTTTGAGAATTGTGAATTTGCTGAGAATTGTTTTATTTCTGATTGTGTGGTCAGTTTTAGAGTATGTGTCACATGGTCATCAGAAGAATGTATGTTAAATTATTTTCAGATGAAAAGTTCTGTAGATGTCTATAAGGACTGTTTGGTCAAGTGTTGAATTTAGGTTCTAATACTTAGCTAATTTTCTTCTTCCATTATCTGTCTGTTACTGCCTGTGGAATTGTATAGTCTCCCACTATTGTGTCAGAATCTAAATCTCTTCATAGATCTCTAAGAACTTACTTTATTCCTGTGGATTCATGAATTTTATATAACACCTTTCTCTCTTCTGCTTTTTCTCCCATAAACATTCTTTTGTGTGCACTCAGTGTGCAAAATGTAGATGTCCAAGAGTTCAAGAACATGTTTAGAGACCTGACCGTTGCAAAGGAAAATAGAAATAAGAGGTTTAATTAGTCTGCATAAAAATAGGAGAAAATATCTTACTAAAAATCTCTTTTCCTAAACATTTAGATTATGTGTAGATTTTTATCATCTTTTTTTTTGAAATATATGTAAATCATATTAACAGCGAAGTAAACCTTTTGTCTTTTTTTTTTTTTTTTTGACTTGAGATTGTCTTTATCTGGGACCTGACATAAATTGCTTTGTTTTTGCTTTGGCAACAGATTATTTTTCTGAGTTTTAGTCTTTTAGTTGACACAGATTTGTTCAGAGTACAGCTCATTCCAAGAGCACACAAAAATTGAGCATAAAAATATGATTAAATTTAGTAGTACAGAATAATAAAGACTAAAAGATACTGAGTAAGTTATTTGACAGAAACCTAATTTTCCGAGGTGATTATTTGTAAGCTGAAATATTAATACTACAAAAGCAAAAAGAGTTCAGTTTATGGCTGGGCACAGTGGCTGATGCTTGTAATCCCAGCACGTTGGGAGGCTGAGGTGGGAGGATAACCTGAGGTCGGGAGTTCCAGACCAGCCTGACTAACATGGAGAAACCTCGTCTCTACTAAAAAAGCAAAATTGGCTGGGCATGGTTGTGCATGCCTGTAATCCCAGCTACTCGGGAGGCTGAGGCAGGGGAATCACTTGAACCCGGGAGGCAGAGGTTGCAGTGAGCCAAGATCTTACCATTGCACTCCAGCCTGGGAAACAAGAGCAAAACTCCGTCTTAAAAAAAAAAAAGTTTATAAACTGAACAGTGGAGTTTGTTATCATATTTTGGTTTCTATTTATTACTTCAATACAACTAGCATAGTTATGTGTAGTGTTTGTAGACAACCTGCATTCATATACATTTAAGAGTGTTTTCTACAATAGTATGAATATAAAGCCACAATAGTTACTTTGAATTTCTTAAACAGTTGTTTTAATATTGTGATTCATACTTTTATTTTTATTTTATTTATTTTTTTTTTTTGAGACGGAGTTTCGCTTTTTGTTACCCAGGCTGGCGTGCAATGGCGCGATCTCGGCTCACCGCAACCTCCGTCTCCTGGGTTCAGGCAATTCTCCTGCCTCAGCCTCCTGAGTAGCTGGGATTACAGGCACGCACCACCATGCCCAGCTAATTTTTTGTATTTTTAGTAGAGACGGGGTTTCACCATGTTGACCAGGATGGTCTCTTGACCTCGTGATCCACCCGCCTCGGCCTCCCAAAGTTCTGGGATTACAGGCATGAGCCATCGCGCCCGGCCTGATTCATACTTTTAAAATGTAGTTGTTTTTTTTTTTTTTTTTTGACACGATGTCTTGCTGTGTCACAAGCCTGGAGTGTAGTGGTGCAAACTTGTCTCACTGAAACCTCCGCCTCCTGGGTTTAAACAATTTCCCTGCTTCCACCTCCTGAGTAGCTGGGACTACAGGAGTGTGCCACCACGGCAGGCTAATTTTTTGTATTTTAGTAGAGACAAGGTTTCACCGTGTCGGCCACGCTGGTCAAAAGGTAGTTTTTCAATTGAATTATAGTTACAAATTTTTATTAAAATTCTGTATACATTAAGAGTAGTACTTTAAAATTATTTATACTTACATATTTATATCTAACATCCAAAGAAAATTTACTACCAAATTATTACAGTAGATATTAGTCTGATATGCTTATCGATTTAACCAATAGGGATAATTATAGGAAAGCATAATTTTAGTGTCTTTCTTTTTTTTTTTTTTTTTTCAACAGAGACGGAGTTTCACTCATGTTACCCAGGCTGGAGTGCAATGGCGCGATCTTGGCTCACCGCAACCTCCGCCTCCTGGGTTCAGGCAATTCTCCTGCCTCAGCCTCCTGAGTAGCTGGGACTACAGGCACGCGCCACCATGCCCAGTTAATGTTTTGTATTTTTAGTAGAGACGGGGTTTCACCATGTTGACCAGGATGGTCTCGATCTCTTGACCTCGTGATCCACCCGCCTCGGCCTCCCAAAGTGCTGGGATTACAGGCTTGAGCCACCGCGCCCGGCCTGAGAATTTCTTAAAAATTATATTTTCCAAACACTGTAGAATTACCAAACATAATATAAACACATAATGTGCCAACCAAGCTTTACTCTAGGGTGTCTTTCCCTCTCAGGCTTCCAGTCAACTACAATTACGCCGTAAAATGCATGCTATCACCTAAATATGCAGGCAGAATTGTGTCTCTGCCTATTTGGTATCTATAGCCCTTTACAGTCACTTCTAGAGAGGGTAGACCAGATTTCTACAAACTTTATAGGGCAGATATTAATCATTTGACTTCTTTTAATGACTCTTGTATAGACCTAAAACTGATTTAGAGACCATGGAGCCCAATCCACATGTGTTGCCCAGTCAGAGTAACACATGTACACTGAGTAGACATGGAGACATGCGAATCTCCACTTCCGTTTCCCTCCTCTCAGTAAAATGCTCACAATTGCAGGTAACACCTGCTGCTACTCCACCCATCTCGGACATAAATCTGCGGCTCTAAATTCTAAATCTAGGTCTTGAAATTTGAAGAAAAAAAAATTTCATTTGAGGAATGCAAGTCTTTTTACTAATGAAACTCAGAGAGACATTAAGAGCACAAGTATTTCCTTCTCCCTTCTTTCAACTATGTGTTCATGTCTTGAAACTGTTCACTATTGCCACAAGTAGGTATACGTTAAACTAATAATGTCACACTGGACACTATATTCTCTACCCTTAACCTTAATGTACAATCAATCTATAATTTAAAATTATTTATTTAAATAAGAATTTCTCGGGCCGGGCGCGGTGGCTCAAGCCTGTAATCCCTGCACTTTGGGAGGCCGAGGCGGGTGGATCACGAGGTCAAGAGATCAAGACCATCCTGGTCAACATGGTGAAACCCCGTCTCTACTAAAAATACAAAAAATTAGCTGGGCATGGTGGCGCGTGCCTGTAATCCCAGCGACTCAGGAGGCTGGGGCAGGAGAATTGCCTGAACCCAGGAGGTGGAGGTTGCGGTGAGCTGAGATCACGCCATTGCACTCCAGCCTGGGTAGCAAGAGCGAAACTCCGTCT
>NW_022437206.1:61528-161530 GCF_009761245.1 Sapajus apella
AAAAAAAAAAAAAAAAAAAAAGAATTTCTCACAAACAGGTTTATCTGCCCACTCTCTGTCTCTGTCTCTCTCTCTCTCTCTTTTTGTTTTTCCCTTTTCAAATCCACTTCTAACTGCTGCTAATCAACGTGTAGATTCCAGGCATCTTGAATATGTCTTCTCAAGTTACAGTACTTAAGCTCGGCCCAAATAAACTGTCCACTTATATTCATGTTGTATCAGCTGTTTCTTTAGGTAAAATGTTATTGAGAATTTTCTAGGGCAGGCTCTATGAGTAGATTTCTTGTTTGATTGTACTCTACTGGTTGTAACAGCCAAAATTACAACAAAATTACAAAATTACTGCAGAGTAATGTTGATTTTGTCTAGATGGAATTTACAACACAGAGCTAGACTTTAGATTGAGAATGTCCAGAAAACCAACAGGAGGCATTTTCTGTATTGTGAGATGTCAACATAGGCATTTGATATCCCTTCTTAGACAGTGTGGCTCTTTGACCTTTTCACATCTTGTTTATTCACCTGCTACAGTTCTGTGAGAGGCTCCAGGTGTAAATAAAATCTGATGGTAGAACTCTAAGTGTAAACAACCATCTTAGAAGGGAGAGATCAAGACCACAAAATACTCAGACTCCTGAGCACAACTATACCTACCTGTAAAATGTGATATTAGAGTAGAGTATTTTTCTCCTGCATAACCAAAAGCTAGCTAATCAGGAAGGTGATCCAGGGTCTGGAGCTCCACCAAGGTAGTTCCATTTTCTTTTTTTGTTTTTTTTTTTGAGGTGGAGTTTCGCTCTTGTTACCCAGGCTGGAGTGCAATGGTGCGATCTCGGCTCACCGCAAACTCAACCTCCTGGGTTCAGGCAATTCTCCTGCCTCAGCCTCCCGAGTAGCTGGGACTACAGGCGCGCACCACCATGCCCAGCTAATTTTTGTATTTTTAGTAGAGATGGGGTTTCACCATGTTGACCAGGATGGTCTTGATCTCTTGACCTCGTGATCCACCGCCTTGGCCTCCCAAAGTGCTGGGATTATAGGCGTGAGCTACCATGCCCGGCTGGGTAGTCCGATTTTCTACTTAGAATCAACCTGAGTCTCTCTTGCTGCCTTAGTATTGGACCACCATCCAGCCCAGGGTCATTGGAAATGCTCTCCCAATCACCTATGCGTCTTTAAGTCTTTTGAGAATCTCCAGAGCAGAATTTTGTCAGGCTGACAAGAGTGGTTAATTTTGCTTCTGTCTTAGTGTAAAACAAATGAGTCATCCTTTGTTTGCTCCTTCCCTCATACAAGAGATGTCTTTGCTTGGTACCCAGATGAGAGTTTCTTCAGTTCTCTCGTACTTGGGTGAAAAACAAGGAGGAGGTCTGGAGCCTCAAATAGATAAACTAATTGCTTCCATTTCATACAGTCATTAGAAAAATAGATGACACAGTCATCGTCCCTACCATGCAAGAACTTTTACTCTAGAATAGCAACTTGATAACTGGTTTAGTTATGTATCATATGGTGGGTACAATAAATGTGTGCAAAAGTATGGGTTTTATTTGGGCCTTTATATTGTTGTGATTTCTGATAACCTACACCTGAATGTATATTAATAAACAGAAGAGTTTTTTTCGTTGTTGTTGTTGTTTTTTGAGACGAAGTCTCACTCTGTCGCCCAGGCTTGGAGTGCAATGACATGGTCTTGGCTCACTGCAGCCTCCAGCTCCCGGGTTTAAGGGATTCTCCTACCTGGGGCTACTGAGTAGCTAGGAATACAGATGCATGCCACATACATGGCTAATTTTTGCATTTTTACTAAATATGGGATTTCACTATGTTGGCCAGGCTGGTTTCAAACTCCTGACCTCGTGATTTGCCCACCTTGGTCTCCCAAAGTGCTGGGATTACAAGCGTTAGCCACCTCACCTGGCCTATTTGTATTTTTTATGCCTTGCTAAAAATACTTCTACAAAAATTATTCTATAAAACCTTTTAATAGAATTATTTATAGAATAATTTAAAAATTATTCTATAAAACCTAAAACAATTTAAAAAATTGTTTATTAGTATGTGTTGTAAAATTGAGAGGGCAGTGGGGCTAAAAAAGATTAAAATTACACAAGCTCTGAAATTGAATTTTTTTTTTTTTTTGGTAAGCTTAAAAAAAGAAATAGAAGACCGGGCATAGTGGCTCAAGCCTGTAATCTCAGCCCTTTGGGAGGTGGAGGCAGGTGGATCACCTGAGGTCAGGAGTTCAAGACCAGCCTGACCAACATGAAACCCCCCTGTCTATTATATATAAAAAAAAGAAACAGAACTAAAAGTACTCCCCAGTGCATAAAGAATAGAATTTTACATCATCCTGCCCCAGTCCTGTTCAGATTCATCCGTTTTGAAGGCCTTACTTAGGTCTGGCTCTATGCTGGAGTTTGGCCTCACAGAACTAACTAGCAGATATCAGAGTTTTGGGTGATGAATCCTGTTGCCTTTTTAGAGTTGGTGCTCACAATTTTCTAAAACCCAAAAACAGATAAATGGAAAATGTAAAATATGTAGAATAGTGTCTTAATTTTTTATTACAACCAGTATTTGCAGAGATGTTCCGTTTAGCAACTTGTTTTTCATTCCTGCAGATATAGTAGTTGATTCACAAGTCACAAAGCAGTAAATATAATACAATATAAATTTATCTAAGTTACATTAAACTCTATCTGTATCCTCATCTGTTTATATTTAGAGTTTATTCTATGCATTTAAAAAAATGAAGTGACAAACAGAAGAAAAAGTAAAAATACTGGGTTTTTATTCTAAATTCTTGGAATTATTTAGCACTTAGTATCAACTCATAGGGTGTTATTAGAATTAAATCAAACAATGGGTTATCAGAGTGCTCTGTAGCATCCTGTTGCGCACATAGTACCTGCTTAATAAACATTGCATTAGTACATGTGCACATGTTGTTTTCCAAATGGCGAGTTAACTCAGCAATTGCTATTTTCTGTTTTCTCTTTAAACTTTAAAGAGCCAGCAAATAATATAATACTTTACGATAGAGAGTGGTTGTATTCATTTGTATCAGAAGTATTTGTGTTGTGACAAAAGTGCCGAGTGTAAGGGACTTTGTTCTGTGTCTCATTATTCTAACTAATGCTAATAACGAGCCCAGAAAAAGTGACATCAGCACTGACAGGGAAGTGTTTAGAACACCTGTTCATGGACCCTTTCCAAACCTACAGAATCACATTACATAGAGTGGGGCTAAGTTTACCAAGTGATTTATATATAAGCTCATTCAAGCTTGAGTGTCAGTGCTTAGGTAAGTGGTTGCAAGCCCAGGCTTCTAATTAGAATCACATGGTCCGTTTGCGGAACTCCCTTGTGCCCTTTTCACAGTTTCTGTTTAATGTTTTTGGTGAAAGCATCTATTTGTTTTAATTAAGTGCCTCAGGTGACTAAGGTGCCAGAATCAAAGATGAGGAGTTCAAGATACATCCATGAGGGTTCAGTTCTGCCTTTGCACTAAAGGGTGGTCCAGGAGCCTGTTCTGTTTGGGTTTGGTGAGGACAGGACAGTGTGGCCAATATTTCTATTACTGTAGCAGAAATTGCCGATGTCTGTAGCAGGGGAGGGTACCTGAGACAAAAAAAGAGAAGCTTATATTTTTATCTCTGTGGAGCAGCTCATTGTCCCTGCATCTTTTCTGTTATAAAGGACACAAATAGGTAGAGTTTTTCTGTCTTAGGCCTTTCTGCCTTTGGGTGTGGTGGTAGCAGGTAAACACATGGTGCTCAAATTTTTAAAGGCATATTTTCAGATGCAGGTGTAATTAGCCCTGAAAATCTCATCTGAGAAAGAATTCTGGAGGAGGAGAAAGAAAAGAAATGGCATTTCTTCATCTAAACATATCTCAGATCAAGAGCTGTGTCCAGTCTGCCTTGTGGAATGCCATGCATTTAGTACTGGCGAATCTTTACTTCTATACCTGTGTTTTTTTCTCCCTAATGAGTTTGTCTTAACTACTTTTAAAAATGCTTATGATAGTGAAGAATCTCCAAAAAATACTTTTCTATATACCAGAGCCTTCTCTACATCATGGCTTCTTATATGCCATGCAGAATTCTCACCATGAATTTGTGATCTGCAGTATTAAAAATTTTCTCTTTGTGGCTGTTGAACAGGGAAAAAGGTGTGGATACTCTATTTCTATGGGGAAAACCTGGGTTTCTTAGTAAAGATGGAGAAGATGTAATGTTGAGGTTCAATCTGTTTTCTTTATTATCTCTATGTATTACACGATTAAGAAAATGCTCATTTAAAGAGGATGGCATTTATTACACAGAAAGTTCTGAAAAAATTATCAGGAAATACCTGCTTATTAGGATGCTAAAAAAAGACTACATAAAATCACTGTTAAAAAGTGTAGAACGGCTGGGCATGGTGGCTCATGCCTGTAATCCCAGCACTTTGGGAGGCCAAGGTGGGGGGATCACCTGAGGTCCTGAGTTCGAGACCAGCCTGGCAAACATGGCGAAATCCTATCTCTACTAAAAATACAAAAATTATTTGGGCATGGTGGTGGGCACCTATAATCCCAGCTACTCAAGAGGACTAGCAAGAGAATCACTTGAACCCAGGAGTTGGTTCAAGTGATTGGTGAACCCAGTGAGCCGGGATCACCCTATTGTACTTCAGTCTAGGCTACAAGAGTAAAATCCTGTTTAAAAAAAAATAAATAAAAAAGAAAAGGAAAAAGAAAAAGAAGTGTAGCACACGGATATCTGTGTCTTGAACTTTCCACAAAACTGATGTTTTCCTATGATTAAATTTAGACTAATTTACTTTAGTGGGAGCAATGTATCAGTAGTGATGCTGTGTCCTTCTAGGAGCATTAGTACACTATCAAAACTTGTCCTAGTGCAGTTGATGTTAATAACTCACTTGCTTAATAAGCTCTCTTGCATATTTTTTCACTATATGGTTATTTTTCTCCTCATTATTAAGTATCTTTATGCAGATGATATGCATAAACCATCACATTTAATCTGGCAGCTGCCCCCCCCTCTTTTTTTTTAAGGTTTTCTTTGTGTTTATTTTTCTTTGGTAAATGAGAGCTCTCATCTTTCTTTACAAGCCAGAAAAACTGAGAAAAACACAGGCTCTTCCATTTACTGGATGTTTGACAAAATAGTCTTTTGGAGCCAAAACATTGGCATTACTGGTGAGCTTGTTAGAAGAAATCAGTAACTCGGACTTTATTTCATATCACCTGAAAAAATACTCTGCATTTACAAGATGTCCAGTTTATTGTACACATTAAAATTTGAGTGGTACAGGCCGGGCGCGGTGGCTCAAGCCTGTAATCCCAGCACTTTGGGAGGCCGAGGCGGGTGGATCACGAGGTCAAGAGATCGAGACCATCCTGGTCAACATGGTGAAACCCCGTCTCTACTAAAACTACAAAAAATTAGCTGGGCATGGTGGTGTGTGCCTGAGCCTCCTGAGTAGCTGGAGGCTGAGGCAGGAGAATTGCCTGAACCCAGGAGGCGGAGGTTGCGGTGAGCCGAGATCGCGCCATTGCACTCCAGCCTGGGTAACATGAGTGAAACTCCGTCTCAAAAAAAAAAAAAAAAAAAAAAAAAAAATTTGAGTGGTACCTTCTAACTCAACATGTCTATTTTGTCTGAAAAATATAAACAAGTATGTCTTTTTTATCTGAAAAAATATACACAACTCATTCTGTATTATGTAAACGTAGCACTAAAAATGTACATGTTAGTGTTTATGCCTTCAATTTTACACTTTATCATTTAGACAAGTATCATATCTGCACTGATGTTGTGGATATTTTGCCACTCTCTTTTCTCAGAGTTAAAGAATATGTTACAAAACGTTTCTGTGTTATTTCATTGGATAATTTCAGCCACTCTTATAAGTCAGAACCAATTCTATTCATTTTCTCATTTTACCTTGAATAAAATAAAAAATTCTGCGAAGAGCCACTTTGTAAATATATGTGTTTATGTTTGTTTTCCAGGGACTGTTGACATTTAGGGATGTGGCCATAGAATTCTCTCTGGAGGAGTGGCAATGCCTGGACACTGCACAGCAGAATTTATATAGGAATGTGATGTTAGAGAACTACAGAAACCTGGCCTTCCTGGGTGAGGATAACTTTAATACAAAATTTCTAATATAAACTAAAGGTTTCATTTTTTTTTGGTACAATGTTTTCTGCTAATTTACGCTTTCAGGTTTCTGTTTTCAAGCAAATCCTAGGGATTTGTTTGTTTAGAAAATAATTTCTTCAAAATGTTTTATCTTGACCTGAACTTTCACATTTCTGAGCTGATCTGTGTCCTTCACTTTAGATTAGTGGTAATTTCAGAAGTTTAGTGGCATAAAATATTGTAATTCATACCGTAAAATCAAATTGCCATCACCAGTTTTTCATTCAGTAGTACCAGGCAGTAAAATTAAGATCCTACAAAATTAAAATATGTTCTAAATATTTAAACATTCTAAGTACCTTGGGATAAATTTATTAGAATATTCTGTAGTATCCTGTTTACTGAGCACATTACTAAGTTGGTAATTGGAGAACATAAGCAAGATTCATGTTAGTTATTTGTAATAAAACAGGTATTGCTGTCTCTAAGCCAGACCTGATCACCTGTCTGGAGAAAGAAAAAGGGCCCTGGAATATGAAGCGACATGAGATGGTGGATGAACCCCCAGGTAGGTGAGAGTGAACACAACAGATGACATGGGTGAGAGGTCCAAAGTCAAGAAGAAACCCAATCTTTAAAGTGATTTGGGAAGCTGTGTTCCAGAGTAAATAGTTTGTGGGAAGCCTGAAATTCTTTTAAAGTTATACTCTACATAGGGCATCTTCTGCTTATTCTTAGAATTCTACTTTCCCTTCAGTGACCTTCCTTCAAGTTTACAGTGACAGCCAAAGCACTGTTTATGGCATACAAAAGAGTGCACAATCTGACTTCCTTTTTCTTGTTTTTGTGGACTGATGGCTGTATAATTTTGAGATATTCTATGTTAGACTGTCTTTTAAGTTCTGTTTTTGCATCATGTCTAAAACGCGTGAGAGTAGTGGTTTCTGTTCTATTGGTTTTTTGTTGTTGATTTTTCTGCACATTTTATCCTGTTTTCATTATTGTAGTCTTGAAATATAGTTTGAAATTATAAAGTGTGATGTCCTTCTGCTTTGTTCTTTTTCCTCAAGATTGCTTTGGCTATTCAAAATTTACTGTAGTTTCAAGTACATTTTAAGATTGTATTTTTCATTACTGTGAAAAAAAATCACTGAGGCTGGGTGCGGTGGCTCACGCCTATAAATCTCAGCACTTTGGGAAGTCGAGATGGGTGGATCATGAGGTCAAGAGATTGAGACCATCCTGGTCAACATGGTGAAACCCCGTCTCTATTAAAAATACAAAAATTAGCTGGGTATGGTGGCGTGCGCCTGTAGTCCCAGCTACTCAGGAGGCTGAGGCAGGAGAATTGCTTGAACCCAGGAGGCAGAGGTTGCAGTGAGCTGACATCGTGCCATTGCACTCCAGCCTGGGTAACAAGAGTGAAACTCTGTCTCAAAAAAAATCAGTGAAATTTTGATAGGTAGTTTAATGAATCTATAGACTACTTTGATAATATGGCAGTTTTATAATACTTATTCTTTCAATAGAAATAAAATATTTCAAAATTTATTTTTGTTCCCTCTAATTTTTTTTATTGATATATCTTTCACTTAACAGATTTATGAGCTCCTTGGTTAAATTTGTTCTCTAAAATTGATTATTTTGTTGCTACTGTAAATAAGATTGTTTCCTCTTTCTATTTCATGAGATAATGTAAGTGTATGGAAACACAACTTGTATGTTAATTTTATATTTTGCTAATTAACTGAGTGTATTCATTAGTTTAAACAGGTTTGAATCTACTGTTTATGTATATATTTATATATATGTATATATATATATGATTACATGATCTACAAACAACGTTTTACTTATTGATCTTTTTTTTTTTTTTTTTTTTTTTGAGACGGAGTTTCGCTCTTGTTACCCAGGTTGGAGTGCAATGGCGCGATCTCGGCTCACCGCAACCTCCACCTCCTGGGTTCAGGCAATTCTCCTGCCTCAGCCTCCTGAGTAGCTGGGACTACAGGCACGTGCCACCATGCCCAGCTAATTTTTTTTGTATTTTTAGTAGAGGCGAGGTTTCACCTTGTTGACCAGGATGGTCTCGATCTCTTGACCTCGTGATCCACCCGCCTCGGCCTCCCACAGTGCTGGGATTACAGGCTTGAGCCACCACGCCCGGCTACTTATTGATCTTTAATTTCAATGACTTTACATTTTCTTTCACATAATTTCAATGCTATGTTAAAATAGAAGCATTGAAAATAAGAAGCAGTAGTTTTGCATTGGTGTCTATACATTTGAAGGAGCAAACACTTCAAGTTTTTATAATCTCTTTTCAGAAAGTAAAAATCTATTTTTGTTGGGCCGCCAGAGTGATAGAATGCTCTCTGGGTTTGCAGTGAAGAGGTTTTGTAGCTTGATCTTAAGGCTGCTAGGTTTGCACAAGGGTCCATCTTTAGTTGTCTTGTTAGAAGGGGCTTGGATAGTTGTAATGTTTTTAATTTTTTGACAGAGTGAATATCTTCAGGACTTTGCTATGCAGGGCAGAGTCAAAGACAGTTTTCTGCAGTCAGGTCTGCATATAATGGGCATCGTATCAGGATGTGGATGAGCATGGGTTTCACTGAGTACAAATGAGGATTTTCCCAGGTCACTTTGGGTTTCTACATAGGCAGAAGTGGCCATGAACTGTGGCTCAGGGAGCTGGAACTGAGTTATGGAACTGCTTCAGAGACCACAGTAAAGGCCAAGGTCTGCAGGCCTGCTGCATGGGTATAAATGGGCGTCTTCCTCCAGGCCTCTGGAAGGACAGAACTTACCCTAGACTGTGGCTGGGAAGAGTTTGGGATGATGAAGGAGTAAGTTCAGAATTCTCAGTGGAACCAAGTTAGGTGGAACATTTTCTTGTCTGTAGCCAAAAACAGTAGTCCTGTAGTTTTGCCACCTGAATGAGGGCCTACCTTAGTCTAAAGAGGATTACCTTCAATCTTGGGCTTTAGCAGAGTTTCACAACTCCGTTCCCGGATCTCAGAGCTTGCTTAAAGGCACTTATTTTTGTGATGGGGTCTTGCTACATAACCCAGGCAGGTTTTAATATTTTGACCAGAAGCAATTCTCCAACTTTAATGTACCATGTAGCTGTCATTGCAGGTGTGAACCATGATGCCTGCTTCTCTCATAAAGGCGTTTTTGTCAGGAATGGCCTACGAATTTTCTTGCTGTCAGGGGATAAGCAAATAGGGCACCTTTGTTTTTTTTAATCTTATTAATGTCACTCTCCATATAAATTTTACTTTTTATTTTCTACTTCAAATTTGTCTGTAATTTTAGATTCAGACATTTAGGGCATTATACTAGAATTTACATATTCTGCCTGAATTAAATGAGATAATTTGTATGCAGGCAGGCAAAAAGGAATTACAGAATTTTCAACCACTTTTGTCAGCCTAGATCTAAATAATAACATAGTTTACTCCTCAAATATTTGTTTTATATGTGAGTCTCTAACCATATTCTGTTAAATATATGCATAATTTAGCAATGTAGGCCATTCTTTAATTCTAAACTTGGATTACAGTAGTTTTATTTTGTGTAAAAATAGTGTATATTCAAAACATAAAAATTGACAAGTTTCGGCTGGGTGCGGTGGCTCACGCCTATAGTCCCAGCACTTTGGGAGGCCGAGGTGGGTGGATCATGAGGTCAAGAGATCGAGACCATCCTGGTCAACATGGTGAAACCCCGTCTCCACTAAAAATACAAAAAAATTAGCTGGGCATGGTGGCACACACCTGTAGTCCCAGGTACTCGGGAGGCTGAGGCAGGATAATTGCTTGAACCCAGGAGGCGGAGGTTGCTGTGAGCCGGGATCACGCCATTGCACTCCACCCTGAGTAACAAGAGCGAAACTCCGTCTCAAAAAAAAAAAAAATTGACACGTTTCTTCTAAATTAATATCTATTAAAAGTTTCTCATTAGCAGCTCCTATTTATGATTGTACTACATGTTCCCTGAAATTTTATTGCCATGCAATAGATACCAGTAATTTAAAATGCCTGCCTTTCATGAATGCACAGTTACAGTCCGACATTGCAGTTATCCACACAAATGATTTGTTAATGTACATTAATGTTGCCAACTAGATTTTATGAGTAAAGATTTCTTTCATTATGATCTTGCAGTTCTATATTAGTGTTTTTTTTTTAGTTCTTCACATCAGTTTATTGTGTTTTTGGTTTTACTTATGAATTATAATTTTAGACAATTGCAATTCTGCTTGTATACTTTAAGTCAGCCTGGGGTTTAATTAAAAGATAAATGAGCCATGTGGTTTATCACAATTAGATTATATGTGTGTGTTTATGTTTACAAATATGACCCTAATTTTGATGACAGCTTATCTTGTATATATTCTTTCTTAGCTCATTTTCTCCTCCACTTCCTCCTCCTCCTCTTCCTCTGTCTTTTTCTTTTTGAGACGTCGTTTTGCTCTTGTTGACGAAGCTAGAGTGCAGTGTATGATCTTGACTCACTGTAACCTCTGCCTCTCTGGTTCAAGTGATTCTCCAGCCTCAGCCTCCCAAATAGCTGGGATTACAGGCACGTGCCACCATGCTTGGCTAATTTTGCAGGTTTTTTTTTTTTTTTGGAGATGGAGTCTTGCACAGTTACCCAGGCTTTAGTGCAGTGGCTCGATCTCAGCTTACTGCAATCTCCGCCTCCCGGGTTGAAGCAATTCTCTGCCTCAGCCTGCAGAGTAGCTGAGACTACAGGCATGTGCCACCACGTCCAGCTAATTTTTTTTTTTTGTATTTTTAGTAGAGACGGAGTTTCACCATGTTGGCCAGGATGGTCTTGATCTCCTGACCTTGTGATCCACCCACCTTGGCCTCCCAAAGTGCTGGGATTACAGGCGTGAGCCACCGTGCCTGGCCCTGTAGTTTTCTTTTAGTAGACATTTTGCCATGTTTGTGAGGCTTGTCTCGAACTCTGGACCTCAGGTGATCTGCCCATCTCGATTCCCCAGAGTGCGGGGATTATAGGTGTGAGCGACTGTGCCTGGCCTCTTAGCTTATTTTCAATGTAGGTTTTATCTTGTCTAAGTGAGTAGCCTTGGAAATTGTATTATTTTCACCATGTATTTAATGATGAATATGTGTTTTTTTGGTGTGAAAAAAGCACCCTTGTGTTTTGAAGGTAATTTTTAAAAAGATTTATAATTTTGTATTTCTTCCAGTTTTTCAAAAAATAATTGTTGTGAAAACACATATAATTTACCTTCTTACACCTATGTAAACGTACACGTCAGGGGCAGACATGGTGGTGGGTCACATCTGTAAAGTCAGGATTTTGAGAGGCCAGAATAGCAGGATTGCTTGAGCCCAGAAGTTTGAGACCAGCTTGGGCAAAATATGGAGACACCCTCTCTACAAACATTTTTTTCTAAGAAATAGCCAGGCATGGTATGGCACTGTCCAGTATTATTTTATTTTTAAACAAAATTGACTCATTTTAGCATTTCTTTTTTTTTATATGCATAGTCTCAATCTGATCTTAAACTCCTGGTCTCTAGTGTTCTGACAGCCTTGGCCTCCTAAAACTCTAGGATTATAGGCATGAGCCATGGTGCCTGGCCACTATGTAGCGTTTTTTTTTTAGAACTGTACTAGTGGGTGATGAACACCCTCACCTTTTATTTTGGAAATTTTAAATTTTTATCTTCTTTTTGAAGTGAAATAAATTTCAACCAAGTATTATTGGTTAGGAATATTTTAAATTACATCAACGTTTGGAAAGTTCTCACCTTTTTTTATCTTCAAGTAACTGCTGTATTATTTTTTTCTCATATTCTTCTTCTAAGATTTTCTTAATGAATTATATTGATCTAGTTGATGATATCTAATAAGTTTTACATTCTATGTTTTATTTTGTTTTGCAATTTTATATTTTTGTGTTTTATATTTTAGGGTATGCCACCACACATCTGTTAACTGTGTTTTGATTTTTTAGTATATTATAATTGTACATGCCAATATTTAGCTTTGTACAATTTAAGGCAATGTGGAGCAAAATCAAATATGAATTAGCCATATGTATTTTTCTAGTAGAATTATCTCTGTTTGCCTGTGAAAATGTTATACTTGTATTTGTTTTTGTAACTTGTAATTTGTTCTGTAGGTTTGTTGTGAATGGTTTTCTAATTTTGTGTAGATGAGTAGTCATAAAATTCTTTTTTTTTGAGTCGGAGTTTCACTCTTGTTACCCAGGCTGGAGTGCAATGGCGCGATCTCGGCTCACCGCAACCTCCGCCTCCTGGGTTCAGGCAATTCTCCTGCCTCAACCTCCTGAGTAGCTGAGATTACAGGCAAGCGCCACCATGCCCAGCTAATGTTTTTGTATTTTTAGTAGAGACGGGGTTTCACCATGTTGACCAGGATGGTCTCGATCTCTTGACCTCGTGATCCACCCGCCTCGGCCTCCCAAAGTGCTGGGATTACAGGCGTGAGCCACCATGCCCGGCCTGAGTAGTCATAAAATTCTTATAATTCCAACATCCTATTTATTTGTGAATCTATATGATTTTTGTGTGGTAGAAACACTTTTGGATTTGAATATAATTAAAACTATTATAACTCTTATGTCTTTTAGGTATTATTGCTTATTTTTACTTGTCAAAAAAATTACCACAAAATAGTTTTAAATATTCAGTTTAGTCATATTAATTATTTTCACTTTGTCATGCAACATATTGCTAAAATGGTTTTATCTTGCAAAGCTAAATCTTAATACATATTAAACAACTATGATTTTTTTTTTTCCTTTTTCAAGATGGAGCCTTGCTCTGTCACTTAGGCTGGAGTGCAGTGGCATGATCTCAGCTCTCTGCAACCCCTACCTTCCAGGTTCAAGTAATTCTTGTGCTTCGGCCTCCTGAGTAGCTGGGATTACAGGTACCCACCATCATGCCTGGCTACTTTTTGCATTTTTAGTAGAGATGGCATATCACCATGTTGGCCAGGCTGGTTTTAAACTCCTGACTTTAAGTGATCCACCTGCCTTGGCCTCCGACAGTGCTGGGATTGCAGGTATCAGCTACCATGCCTGGTCTGAATTTTTTCTGTTTTATGGCACTTTGCAATCACCACTCTGTTCTTTGTTTTTAAGAATGTAACTGCTTTATATATCTTAAACAATCTCTGTCTTTGTGACTGCCTTATTTTATTTGTATAATGCCATCAAGAGATATCTTTATAGTTGGTAGACTAGATCCTGGTTGATGAATACTGAGTGGTATTCCAGATTTTTTTTTTTTGAGACAGAGTCTCACTCTTGTTGCCTAGGCTGGGTCTCAGCTCACCACAACCTCTGCATCCTGGGTTCAAACGATTCTTCTGCCTCAGCCTCTCGAGTAGCTGGGATTACAGGCATGAGCCACCATGGCTGGCTGATATTCCAGATATCAGATGATATCTATTGAATAATTTGGTGAAAGAAATTTGCGTTAATTTTACCTATTTTCTACTATAAGGACATTAATTTTACCTGTTTTCTACTATAAGGACATGTGCACACGAATGTTCATTGCAGCACTGTTTACAATAGCAAAGACCTGGAAACAACCCAAATGCCCATCGATGATAGACTGGAGAGGGAAAATGTGGCCACATATACACCATGGAATATTATGCAGCCATAAAAATGATGAGTTCATGTCCTTTGTAGGGACATGGATGAACCTGGAAACCATCATTCTCAGCACAAACTGACACAGGAGCAGAAAATCAGGCACCGCATGTTTTCACTCATAGGCGGGTGTTGAACAATGAGAACACATGGACACAGGGAGGGGAGCACTACACACTGGAGTCTGTTGGGGGGAAATAGGGGAGGGACAGTGTGGGGAGGGGAGTTGGGGGAGAGAGAATGGGGAGAAGTGCTAGATGTGGGTGATGGGGAGGAAGGCAGCAGATCACACTGCCACGTGTGTGCCTATGCAGCAATCTTGCATGTTCGTCACATGTACCCCAAAACCTAAAATGCAATAAAATTAAAAAAAAAATTTTTACCTATTGGCAGCTTTGTGCTGGCATAGTCTGAAAACACTTGTCTTGGCTGGTGATCATGGGAGTTTCTCAAAGATGTTTTATGGATATGTGTTGTCTAAAATTTTGTGTTTATTTTTTAGTTAAGAGATTTTACTCATATTACTTTGTAGGGGTCAGTAATCACTTGCTGCACCTGCTCTCTTTCTGTGGTCTCCCTTTACTGCAGTCTCTCTGCTGCTGTAACATTTTTCCTTGGTCTCAGTAGACTCAAACTCTCATTCCAACATATGCCACCATTTCTTTCAGCACTTTACGTCATCA
The DNA here is from genome assembly GCF_009761245.1 of Sapajus apella. Lineage (NCBI taxonomy): Eukaryota > Metazoa > Chordata > Mammalia > Primates > Cebidae > Sapajus > Sapajus apella. The sequence goes on from NW_022437206.1 coordinate 76,041, forward strand.
GAGGCAGAGACCAGTGTCAGGAAAAGCCCCTAAAACCCAGAAATGACAGTGAATTTGCTAGTATTTTACTTTTCTTTTAAAACAGAACCCAAGAGTTGGGAATTTACTTGTAAAGGCCTTATATTATAGTGGGAAGGAGGAAAAGCTGTGTTGGGTAAATTTAACAGATTTTCCTTTTCCTTCTATGTGGGTTTTTGCATTATGTTTATCTGGGACACTGTACACACTTAACTCATTTATAAATTTTCCACAGATGTGTTTTGGTCTGTAGGTTTTTGTTACATTTACATGTATATGAAAGAATTAGGGCCTATGGTATTTTGCAATGCCATCTTGTTTATGTAGTTTATATAATTTTGTAGGTAAGATTTTAGAACTATACTAATGTGAGTCTAGTAAGTGGAGTAATTATTTTTTTAAATTTTTTTTCAGGTATATGTCCTCATTTTGCCCAAGATCTTTGGCTACAGCAGGGCATGGAAGATTCTTTTCAAAAAGTAATACTGAGAAGATACGAAAAATCTGGACGTGATAATTTACAGTTAAGCAAAAGCTATAAAAGTATGGATGACTATAATATGCACAAAGGAAGTTATAATGGACTTAACCAGTGTTTCACAACTACCCAAAGAAAAGTATCTCACTGTGGTAAATATTTGAAAGTCTTTTATAGATTTTTAAATTCAAACAGACCTAAGGTAAGACATACTGGAAAGAAAGCGTTGAAATGTAAAATATGTGTCAAATCATTTTGCATGCTTTCACATAAAACTCAGCATAAAAGCATTTATAATACAGAAAAGTTTTACAAATGTAAAGAATGTAGAAAAGCCTTTAATTGGTTCTCAACCCTTACTTATCATAAGAAAATTCATACTAAAAAGAAACCCTACAAATGTGAAGATGGCAAAGCTGTGAAGCAACTTTCAACCCTTACTACACATAAAAAAAATCATACTGGAGGGAAACTATACAAATGTGAAGAATTTGGCAAAGGATTTATATGGACCTCAACCCTTACTGAACATAAGAGAAGTCATAGTAGACAGAAACCATACAAATGTGAAGATTGTGGCAAAGCATTTTTATGGTCCTCAACCCTAACTAGACATAAGAGGATGCACACTGGAGAGAAACCCTACAGATGTAAAGAATATGGCAAAGCTTTTAATCAATCCTTTAACCTTACTACACATAAGATAATTCATACTGGAGAGAAACCTTACAAGTGTGAAGAATGTAGCAAAGCATTTATATGGTCCTCAACCCTTACTGAACATAAGAGAAATCACACTAGAGAGAAACCCTACAAATATAAAGAATTTGGCAAAGCATGTAGCCAATCCTCAACCCTAACTAGACATAAGAGGATGCACAGTGGGGAGAAACCCTATAAATGTGAAGAATGTGGCAAAACTTTTAGCCAATCCTCAACCCTTACTACACATAAGATAATTCATACTGGAGACAAACCCTACAAATGTGAAGAATGTGGCAAAGCTTTTAATCAATCCTTTAACCTTACCACACATAAGATAATTCATACTGGAAAGAAACCTTACAAGTGTGAAGAATGTGGCAAAGCTTTTAATCGATCATCAAATCTTACTACACATAAGAGAATTCATACTAGAGATAAACCCTACAAACATGAAGAATGTGACAAAGCTTCTAGCCAATCCTCAACTGTTACTACACAGAAGATAATTCATACTAGAGAAAAACCCTACAAATGTGAAGAATGTGGCAAAGCTTTTCATCGATGCTCAAGTCTCACTACACATAAGATAATTCATACTGGAGAGAAACCTTACAAGTGTGAAGAATGTGGCAAAGCATTTATCTGGTCCTCATCCCTTACTAACCATAAGATAATTCATACTAGAGGGAAATCTTACAAATGTGAAGAATGTGGCAAAGCATTTTTATGGTTCTCAACTCTTGCTGCACATAAGAGAATTCATACTAGAGAGAAACCCTACAAATGTGAAGAATGTGGCAAAGCATTTAGGTGGTCCACAACTCTAATTAAACATAAGAGGATGCACACTGGAGAGAAACCCTACAGATGTGAAGAATGTGGCAAAGCTTTTAGCCAATCCTCACACCTTAGTACACATAAGATAATCCATTCTGGAGAGAAACCCTACGAATGTGAAGAATGTGGCAAAGCATTTAACCAATTCTCGACTCTAACTAAGCATAAGAGGATGCATACTGGAGAGAAGCTCTACAAATGTGAAGAATGTGGCAAAGCTTTTAATCGATCCTCAAATCTTACTAAACATAAGATAATTCATACTGGAGAGAGACCTTACACGTGTGAAGAATGTGGCAAAGCATTTATATGGTCCTCAACCCTTACTGAACATAAGAGAATTCACACTAGAGAGAAACCGTACAAATGTGAAGAATGTGGCAAAGCATTTAGTCAGTCCTCAACCCTAACTATACATAAGAGGATGCACACTGGAGAGAAACCCTACAAATGTGGAGAATGTGGCAAAGCTTTTAGCCAATCCTCACATCTTACTACACATAAGATAATTCATACTGGGGACAAACCCTACAAATGTAAAGAATGTGACAAAGCGTTTAGCCAATTCTCAACCCTAACTAAACATAAGAGGATGCACACTGGAGAGGAACTTGGCAAATGTGAAGAATGTGGCAAAACTTTTAAGCAACACTCGACCCTTAGTACACGCAAAATAATTCGTGATATAGAGAAACTCTACAAATGTAAAAAATGTGGCAAAGCTTTTAATTGATCCTCAAATCTTACTACATATAATTGATACTGAAGAGAAACTTTACAAGTGTGAAGAATGTGGCAAAGCATTTATATGGTCCTCAACCCTTACTGAATATAAGATAATTCATACTAGAGAGAAACACTACGGTTGTGAAGAATGTGGCAAAACATCTCTTTGGTCGTCAACCCTAAGAAAACATAAGAGAATGCACACTGGAGAGAAACCCTACAAATGTGAAGAATGTGGTAAAGCTTTCCTCAACCCTTACTACACATAAGGTAATTTATACTAGAGAGAAACCCTACCAATGTATAGGATGTGGCAAAGATTTTAAGCAACTCTCAACCCTCACTATACTTAAAATAATTCATGGTGTAGAGAAACTCTACAAATGTGAAGAATGTGGCAAAACATTTATCTGGTCCCCAACCCTTACTAAACATAAGGTAATTCATACTAAAGAGAAATCTTACAAATGTGAAGAAGGTGGCAAAGCATTTCTATGGTCCTCCAACCTAACTAGATATAAAGGGATGCACACCGGACAGAAACCCTACAAATGTGGCAAAGCATTTAAATGGTCCTCAACTCTTCCTAAACGTAAGACCATTTATATTAAAGAGAAACCCTACAAATGTAAAAAATGTGGCAAAGCCTTTAAATGTTTGTCACACTTGATTTTAGATAAGATAATTCATTCTGGAGAAAACTACCAATGTGAACAATGTGGCCAAGCTTCTAACTAATGCTCACAACTTATTGCACAGGAAAGCATTTATACTTGAGAACAAATATACAAATATAGACAAAGTTAAAAAGCCATTAATACCTGCTCACATCTTACTCAAAATCAGCATTCATACTAAATAAAAGCATTAAAAGTGTAATTACTATCAAAAGGTATATCAGAAAATATGTCTTTAAAGGGCAGAAGAGTATTTATTTTGCTTTAGTTTATATTGAAGAAAACCCTGCAAGTGTAAATAATTTGGAAAAACATTTTTTCAAAAACTACAAACTATAAAACACCAAAGAGTTCATACTAACATATATTTTTGCAGAGGCAGTAAATATAAAAGATATTCAATCCAAAATTAAGTCTTAATATCAGGGAATAATTCACAGTAGAAATGGCTAGGATACTCGAACTTTAGACATTACACTAAATCAGAGTGCTGAGTATAGAAAATAATACGAACTAAAGTTTGTGTAAATATTTGTATATAATTTTAAAAGAAGTACAATAGTTTTTAGAGAGTTATAAGTACATTCAAAATATACTTTCCTTGAAAATTACAAGATTTTTAAAAAGTGAATAATAATGGAGTTAAACTCTTAAATTACTTCATGCTGTTTCATCATTCCTGGTGTATTCACATGTGAAGGCATGTGACTAATTGTTGCTGCATAAAAGATATGAGAGTTTTTTTTTTTTTAATTAGACAGGCATTATTACCTTTTCTATGGAATGGTAAAGATTAAAATGTAAGATGAATGATGAAGATTTAAGTAGAGAGGCTCTTTGTGGGTAACTTGTAATATTGAGTGATTGCTGAGGTAGATGTTCATAGTAATATTTTTCTGCATTATTATTAAAGAATAACATTTTTAATTTTAAAAAATTAAGTTAGTATGGCGTGGCGCAGTGGCTCACGCCTGTAATCCCAGCACTTTGGGAGGCCGAGGCGGGTGGATCACAAGGTCAAGAGATCGAGACCATCCTGGTCAACATGGTGAAACCCCGTCTCTACTAAAAATACAAAAAATTAGCTGGGCATGGTGGCACGTGCCTGTAATCCCAGCTACTCAGGAGGCTGAGGCAGGAGAATTGCCTGAACCCAGGAGGCGGAGGTTGCGGTGAGCCGAAATCGTGCCATTGCACTCCAGCCTGGGTAACAAGAGCGAAACTCCGCCTCAAAAAAAAAAAATTATGTTAGTATGTTTATTGTACTTCTATGGAATAATATGCAGTATATTGTTTAAATTATAAATTATATGTGATCTTTTCAATTTAACATTTTTAACATGTTAAATACCATTGTGAATTCAATGAAGTTTTATGCTACTAACTTTAACCTATTTCACCTTACTCAGGCTGTAGGTAAAAGATGGTAACAATACACTATTTGGTAAGACAATGGACTGATATCTCTAGTAATCTTTTTTTTTGCCAGTGGCTTTATATTGTCCATAAGTTAAAGAAAATTGTTTCTATAAGTGTATTTTTTGTTCTTATTTTCACATTTAAATTTATTTTTCTTAACTTTTGTGGATACATAATATATATATATATTTATGCCATATATGGCATATTTTGATACAGGCATCCAATGTATAATAATCACATTAGAAGAAATGTATCCATTACATCTAGTATTTATTCTTTGTATTACAAGTAATTCAAGCCTACAATTTTAGTTATTTTAAAATATACAATTAAATCGTAACTGACTACAAGGTCAAATTTTCAAACATAAATCTGTACATGTCTGAGTCTTGAATAAATCTTCTTTAAAAATTTAATATATTTTTCTTTGAACACGTGGCCTTTGCCTGCAAGCAAATATGAACTGTTACTATTGATTTACATAGTGTTAAATATACACATCTATTAGTCTAAAGATAAACCTTAGGTGTAAATAAATTATGGAGTAAGTGTGTTTGGGTGAGTATAAGTTTATAACTATTTTTAGCAGAAAAAAGCAATATTGGGACAAAATAAATCATTTTAAGAAGGTGTCTAATTTACTAGAAAACAAAAAGTCTCAAAAATGCTTAAAGCAAATTTATGCTCTATGCTTTTGTATTGAATTTATTACCGTATTATTTTTTGGCTTGTGATTCAGAATCTCCACATGCAAATTCTCTGTTTTAACATGACTGGTACTCATGCTAGACCCATAATTTTCTTTTTTTGTTGTTTGTTTAATAAGTTTTTTTTTTTTTCATATGGAATCTTGCTCTTTTGCCCAGGCTGAAGTGCAGTGGTGCTATCTTGGCTCATTGCAACCTCTGCCTTTTGGGTCTAAGCAATTCTGCCTCAGCCTCTCAAGTAGCTGGAATTATAGTGCCCACCACCATGCCAAGCTAATTTTTGTATTTTTAGAAGAGGCAGCATTTCATCATGTTGGTCAGGCTGGTCTTGAACTCCTGACCTCAGGTGATCCACCCACCTTGACCTCCCGAAGTGCTGGGATTACAGGCATTAGCCACCACCCCTGACCTGTGTAATGGTTTATGAAGTATTCGCTATGTAAGCTGGTCGTATAAGAATGACTTTTTAAAAAATTTTATTCTTGGCTGGGTGCGGTGGCTTACGCCTGTAATCCAAGCACTTTGGAGGCCAAGGCAAGTGGATCACCTGAGGTCGGGAGTTCAAGACTAGCCTGACCAACATGGTGAAACCCGTCTTAAAAAAAAAGAAAAAGAAAATTTTATTCTTCCAGAAGTTATTGGTATTTGGTTAGATGAGTAATTTCTTCAGTGTTGATGTATGAGATCCTGATGGACTCATCACCTAAGCAGTGTACACTGTACTATATATGTTGTCTTTTGTCCCTTCTCCTTCCCACTCTTCCTCCAAGTCCCTAAATTCCATTGCAGCCTTCTTATACATTTTTGTCCTCATAGCTTACCTTCCGTATGTCAGTGAGAACATATGGTGTTTGGTTTTTCATTCCTGAGTTACTTTACTTAGAATAATAGCCTCCAATCTTGGCCGGGTGCAGTGGGTGATGCCTGTAATCCCAGCACTTTGTGGGGGTGAGGTGGGCAAATCACAAGATCAGGAGTTTGAGACCAGCCTGACCAACATGGTGAAACCCCATCTCTACTAAAAAATCCAGAAATTAGTTGGGCATGGTGGTGTGTGCCTATAATCCCAGCTACTCAGGAGGCTAAGGCATGAAAATAGATTGATTCCCAGGAGGTGGAAGTTGCAGTGAGATAAGATCATGCCACTGTATTCCAGCCTGGGCAACAGAGTGAGACTTCATCTCGATAATAATAGTAGTCTCCAGTCTCATCCAGGTCATTGCAAATGCTGGCAATGCATTCTTTGTTAATGGCTGAATATTATTTCGACATATATATATTTCCACTTTTTGATGGAGTTTTTTTTCTTACTGATTTGAGTTTGTCATAGATTCTGGATATTAGTCCTTTGTCAGATGTATAGATTGTGAAGATTTTCTCCCACTCTGTGAGTTGTCTGTTTACACTGCTGTTTCTTTTGCCATGCAAAAGTTCTTTAGTTTAATTAGGTCCCAGATATTTATCTTTGTTTTTACTGCATTTGCTTTGGGGTTTTGGTCATAACTTTTTTGCCTAGTCAATGCCTAGAAGGGTTTATTTGACGTTATCTTCCAGAATTTTTATAGTTTTAGGTCTTAGGTTTAAGTCCTTATTCCATCTTGAGTTGATTTTTTTTTTTAAATAAGGTGAGAGATGAGGATCCAGTTTTATTTCCCTACATGTGGCTAGCCAATTATTCCAGCACCATTTGTTGAAGAGGGTGTTCTTTCTCCTCTTTATGCTTTTGTTTGCTTTGTTGAGGATTGGTTGGCTGTAAGTATTTGGGTTTATTTCCAGGTTCTCTATTCTGTTCCATTGGTCTGTGTGTCTATTGTCATACCAGTACCATGCTGTTTTGGTGACTATGGCCTTATAGTATAGTTTGAAATCAGGTAGTGTAGTGCCTCCAGATTTGTTCTTTTTGCTTAGTCTTGCTTTGGCTATGTGGGCTCTTTTTGGTTCTATATAAATTTTAGAATTGGCTTTTCTAACTCTGTGAAGAATGATGGTGGTATTTTGATGGAGATTGTGTTGAATTTGTAGATTGCTTTTGTCAGTGTGGTCATTTTAACAATTTTGATTCTACCCATCCTTGAGCATGGGATGTGTTTCCATTTGTTTGTGTCATCTATGATTTATTTTGGTAGTGTTTTGTAGTTTTCTTTGTAGAGGTTTTTCGACTCCTTCATTAGGTATATTCCTAAGTATTCTATTTTTTTCAGTGATTGTAAAAGGGGTTGAGTTCTTGATTTAATTCTCCATTATGCTGCTGTTGCTGAATAGAAGAACTGCTGATTTGTGCACATTGATCTTGTCTCCTGAAACTTTGTTGAATTCTTTTATCAGTTCTAGGAGCTTTGTGGAGGAGTCCTTGAGGTTTTCAAGGTAAATGATTATATCATCAGCAAACAGGGACAGTTTGACTTCCTGTTTAGTGAAGTGTCTGATTGCTCTGGCTAGGACTTCCAGGACTATGTTGAAGAGAAGTGGTGAGAGTGGGCCTCCTTGTCTCGTTCCTGTTCTCAGAGGGAATGCTTTCAACCTTTTCCCATTCAGTATTATGTTGTCTGTGGGTTTGTCATACATAGCTTTTATTACATTAAGCTGTGTCCCTTGTATGCCAGTTTTGCTGAGAGTTTTAGTCATAAAGGGATGCTGGATTTTGTTGAGTGCTTTTTTTGCATCTATTGAGATGATCATGTGATTTTTTTTTTTTTCTCAATCCTATTTATGTGGTGTATCACATTAGTTGACTTGTGTGTGTTAAACCATCCCTGCATCCCTGGTATGAAGCCCACTTGATCGTGATGGATTATCTTTTTGACATGCTGCTGGATTCAATTAGCATTTTGTTAGTGATTTTAGCATCAATGTTTCTCAAGGATGTTGGTCTGTAGTTTTCTTTGTTGGTTGTGTCTTTTTCTGGTTTTGGTATTAGGGGGATGCTGGCTTCATACAATGAATTGGGAGGGTTCCTTCTTTCTCTATGTTGTAAAATAGTGTCAAAAGGATTGGTACCAATTATTTGAATATCTGGTAGAATTCTGCTGTGAATCTCTTTGGCTCTGGAATTTTTTTTTGTTGGTAATTTTTAAACTACCATTTTAATCTCACTACTTGTTATTTGGCAATTCAGGGTATCTAATTGCCTCCTGATTTAAGCTGGGAGGGTTGTATTTTTCTGGAATTTATTCATCTCTTCTAGGTCTTCTAGTTTATGTGTGGAAAGGTGTTCATAGTAGGTTTGAATGATTTTTTATATTTCAGTTGTGTCAGTTACAATATCTCATTTCATTTCTCAATGAGGTTGTTTATATTTTCTTTCTTTTCTTGGTTAATCTTGCTAATGATCTATCAATTTTATTTATCTTTTCAAAAAAGCAACTCTTCGTTTCATTTACCATTTGTGTTTTTTTGTTTGTTACAATTTTATTTAGTTCTTCTCTGCCCTTGGTTATTTCTTTATTTCTGCTGGGTTTGGGTTTCGTTTGTTCTTGTTTCTCTAGTTCCTTAAGGTGTTACCTTAGGTTGTCTGTTTGTGCTGTTTCAGACTTTTTGATGTAGGCATTTAGGGCTTTGAACTTACCTCTTAGCACTACCTTAGCTGTATCCCAGAGGTTTTTATAGGTTGTATCATTATTGTCATTCAGTTTGAATAATTTTTTAATCTCCATATTGATTTTGTTTTTGGCCCAATACTCATTCAGGAGCAGGTTATTTAATTTCCATGTATTTGTGTGGTTTTGAAGGTTCCTTTGGGAGTCGACTTCCAGTTTTATTCCACTGTGGCCTGAGAGAGTGCTTGATATAATTTTAATTTTAAAAAATTTATTGACGTTCATTTTATGGCCTATTATATGATCTATCTTGGAGAAAGTTTCATGCATTGTTGCATAGAATGTGTGTTCTTCAGTTGTTGGAGGAAATGTTTTGTGTATATTTGTTACCTCCATTTGTTCCATGGTATAGTTTAAATCCATTTTTTTGTTGTTGTTGTTGACTTTATGTCTTGATGACCTGTCTAGTGCTGCCAGTGAAGTACTGAAGTCCCCCACTATTATGGTGTTACTATTTATCTCATTAAATTTGGGAGCTCCAGTGTTAGGTGCATATATGTTTAGGATTATGATGCTTTCCTGTTGGATAAGGCCATTTACCATTATATAATGTCCCTCTTTGCCTCTCTTAACCACTGTTGCTTTGAAGTTTGTTTTGTCTAATATAAGAATGGCTACCCCTGCTTGCTTTTGGTGTTTATTTGCATGAAATGCCTTTTCCCACACCTTTAAGTTTATGTGAGTTCTTATGTATTGGTTGAGTGTCCTGAAGAGAGCAGATAATTGGTTGCTGAGTTTATCCATTCTGAAGTCCTGTGTCTTCTAAACGGAGCATTTAGGCCATTTATATTCAATATTGATATGTGAGGTGCCATTGCATTCATCATGCTCTTTGTTGCCTGTGGGTTTGTTTGTTTTCAGATGGCATCTCACTCTTGCCCAGGCTGGAGTGCAGTGGCAGGATCTTATCTAACTGCAGCCTCTGCCTCCCTCGTTCAAGCGATTCTCCTGCCTCAGCCTCCTGAGTAGCTGGGACTACAGGTACCTGCAAGCCACGCCTGGCTAATTTTTGTATGTTTAGTATAGATGAAGTTTCACCATATTGGCCAGGCTGGTCTTGAACTCCTGACCTTGTGATCTGCCCACCTCGGCCTCTCAATATGCTGGGATTACAGGTGTGAGCCACCACATTTGGCCTTTTTTGTTGTTGTTTATTTTGTTTTTCTAACTTGTGTTTTTGTTTTGTAGGTTCTGTTTGTTTTATGGTTTAAAGAGATTCTGTTTGGGTGTGTTTCCAGGATTTAAGATTTAGAGCTTCTTTTAGCAGTTCTAGTAGTGTGGGCTTGAACATGACGAATTCGTTCAGCATTTAGTTGCCTGAAAATGACTGTATCTTTCCTTCATATATGATGCTTACTTTCACTGGATACAAAATTCTTGGCTGATAATTGTTTTGCTTGAGGAGGCTGAAGATGGGGCCTCAACCTCTCTAGCTTGTACGGTTTCTGCTGAGAAATCTGCTGTTAATCTGATAGGTTTTCCTTTATAGGTTACCTGGTGCTTCAGTCTCACAGCTCTTAAGATTCTTTCCTTTGTCTTAACTTTGGATAAACTGATGACAATGTGCTTAGGCGAAGATATTTTTGTGATTAATTTCTCAAGTGTTCTTTGTGTTTCTTGTATTTGCATGCCTAGGTCCTTAGCCACGCCAGACAAGTTGTCTTTGATTATTCCCTCAAATAGTTTTCCAAGCTGTTAGAATTGTCTTCTTCCTCAGGAACACCAATTATTTTTCGGTTTGGTCATTTAACATAATTCTAGTCTTCTTGGAGGCTTTGTTCATATTTTCTTATTTTTTTTTCTTTGTCCTTGTTGCACTGGGTTAATTCAAATACTTTGTCTTTGAGCTCTGAATTTCTTACTTCTACTTGCTAACTTGTATTATCGAGACTTTCCAGAGCATTTTACATTTCTAAAAGTCTGTCCAAAGTTCCCTGAATTTTTTATTGTTTTTTCTTTAAGCTATCTATTTCATTGAATATTTCTCCCTTCAGTTTTTGTATGATTTTTTTGGATTTCCTTGCATTGGGCTTCGCCTTTCTCTAGTCCCTTCCTGATTAGCTTAATTAACCTTCTGAATTTTTCATGTAAATCAGGAATTTCTTCTTGGTTTGGATGCATTGCTGGTGAACTAGTGTGATTTTATGGCGGGTCTTGGTGAGCCTTGTTTTGTCATTACCGGGGTTGCTTTTCTGGTTCTTTCTCTTTTGGGTAGGCTCTGTCAGAGGGAAGCTCTAGGGCTGAAAGCTGTTATTCAGATTTTTTTGGTCCCTTGATGTGGTATTCTCCCCTTTTTCCTGTGGATGTGGCTTCCTGTGAGCTTAACTGCAGAGCTTGGCTTTCTCTCTTCTGGGTCTAGCCACCCAATGAGTCTTCCCAGCTCCAGGATAATACTGGGGTTGTTTGAACAGAGCCCTCTAGGTGATGTGAACCATCTATGGGTCTCTCAGCCATGGATACCAGTGCCTGTTCTGGTGGTGGAGGTGGTGAAGGGTCAATGGACTTTGTGGTGGTCCTTAGCTTTTATGGTTTAATGCCTTATTTTCATGCTGGTTGGACCCCTGCCATAAGGGAGTGCTTTTTAGAAAGCATCAACTGTAGTAGTGTGAAGAGGGACTGCCTGTAGGTGGGGCCCTAGGACTGCCAAGATTATATGTCCTTTGTCTTCTGCTCGGAGGGTGGGTAGGGAAAAAACATTGGGTGTGGGGAGGGTTGCGGGGGGGCAGCGGGCACTAGGTGTGTCTGAATACAGACTCTGGGTGGTGGATCTTGCTGCAACTGCTGTGGGGGATGGGGGTGCGATTCCCAGGTCACTGGAATTGTGTACATAGGAGGATTATGGCTGTCTCTACTGAGTCATGCAGGGTGTCAGGAAAGTGGGGGAAAGCCGGCAGTCACGGCCTCACTCAGCTCCCATGCAAACCAAAGGGCCGGTCTCACTCCCACTGTGCCTCACAACAGCCCCGAGTCTGTTTCCCGGTGGAGGGCCAGTTGGGATAGAAAATTGCCCAAGGCTTTCTGCCTGCCAGCTGGGAAAGAAAGGAGCTTTATTTCTTCCCCCGCTGTGAAGTCTGCAAGCCAGAGTCTCCTTTCCCCGAGTTCTGGCGAGGAAGTTTCTTGCTGTGTTCAAATTGTTACAAAGTGTTTAGTTAGGGAAGTCCTTCTCCCTTTGGAGTTTTACGCCCCCTCCCGGCAGTAATGAGCTGCTTGGAAATTCAGCAAGCTCTCAGGGCCTTTCTGCTGCCACCGCCACCCCTGTATTTTACTCAGCCTGGCTCTCTAACTTGACTCAGCTCCAGGTAGTCAGGAACTTCCACAGACTTTCAGCTTCTTCAGTGGGTGTGTGTGTTTGGGACAGGAAGGTCTGCCTTTCCCACTTCTGCAGTTGGGGTACTCACACCATTTGGGGTGTCTCCCAGGTCCTGCAGCAACTGTCAGCTTCCTTCACAGGGTCTGTCCTGATGCCTTTAAAGACACATTCTCAAGATGAAGGTGGTGATTTGTTCAGATAATCTCTCCTGAGAAGAAATTAGAAAAGAGAGAAAAAATGGTTGATTTTCAGATAAATGTGTCCCAGGTAAATACTGTGTCTACATTTTCTTCTAGAATGTCATGTATTTAGAATTGCAATCATTTACATTTCCACTTGTGATGCTTTTGCCTAACAAGATTATTTTAACTACCTTTTTCCTTTTCATGACAGTGAAAGGACCTCTTTAAAGTAATTCTTCCCTATATGTCAGAACCTTATCTTTATTCTCTCCATCCAGGCTTCTTACATATCACAAATAATAATCACCTTAATTTATACCCTGAAATATTGAAAATATTCCCTTTATTGACCGATCAGCCTGGGCAGGTGGGGATATAAAACATTCTTGTTGGAGATGGTGCTGAGTCCTCAGATATTAGTGAGGGAGAAAAGTGCACTGTTTAGGCTTTATCTGAATGCTTTATCAGTTGTATGAAGAACATAATTTTTAAATATACACTTAAAAAGAATGGAATTAATAGCCTGGAATAATTTAGAAAGATATATAAAGAAATTAATTCAAAAAATGTGCATTCTAGAATGCTTGTGAGAGTATTTAAATACACTATTAGAAATTATAAAACATGGGCAACACATGTGTCTTGAACTTTACATGAAATATGTTTTTCATGATTAGATTCAGATTATGATTTCTGTTTTTTGGCCAGTAATCTCAGAAGTCATGTTGCATCTTCCTGTATGTATCAGCACTTGATACCAATCTGTCCCATTAATTTTATTCACTTGGTTAGCGTGTTTTGTGAAGGATTTCTTCACTATAAAGTCACTTTTAAAAAGCTATAATTAACAGGTATTCTGACTAATGTATGTAAACAATCACATTTAATCTAAAAGTTTCCTTGTTGCATTGTGTCAGGTTTTGGCCCAAGCTGAGGTCTGATGGGAGTGAGGGGGCAAGTAGTGGATTTCTGGAAAAACTCTCAAGGAATTGTGGGTAGTTTTGACACGCCTTTATTCTCTTTCTGGACATAAGCCTGGGGACAAGCTCCATGTAGAGGGTAAGCAACTTTACTCTCTCCCCACTCCTGTCCACCTCTCTGTGTACTCACTCCATACACACAATAGTGGTTCAGTGCCAAGTCTGAGCTTACACAACTAGGTTACACAATGAGCAGAATTGTGCACCTGCACTCCAGACTCACTGAGTCATGCTGAGCAAGATGCTTACCTCAGCCTCTTCTTGACCACAGCACCACCATTTTTCTTACATTTCCTTTCTTAATAATTTCTCTTTGTTTATACCTTGCTTTGGAAAATGAAGGCTGTCATCTTTGTTTACTGTCATATACACTGGGATAAAACTCAGGTTCTGTCACTTACTAGATGTTTTACAAAGTATTTTCCTTAAGCTAAAATTATGGACAGCATTGGTGAGTTTGTTAGGAATGCAATAACTAAGGTATCATCCCACATCTCTTGAATTTAGAATACATGTTTTTTTTTTTTTTTTCGAGATGGAGTTTCACTCACGTTTACCCAGGCTGGAGTGCAATGGCGTGATCTCGGCTCACCGCAACCTCCGCCTCCTGGGTTCAGGCAATTCTCCTGCCTCAGCCTCCTGAGTAGCTGGGATTACAGGCACGCACCACCATGCCCAGCTGATTTTTTGTATTTTTAATAGAGACGGGGTTTCACCATGTTGACCAGGATGGTCTCGATCTCTTGACCTCGCGATCCACCCGCCTTGGCCTCCCAAAGTGCCGGGATTACAGGCTTGAGCCACCGCGCCCGGCCAGAATACATGTTTTAACAAAATCTTTAGTTCATTGATGTATACACTAAAATTTGAGAGGTACCTTGTAACTTACTGACTTTATATGAGAACTGGACACAACTTACTATGTATAATGTAAATATGGCACTTAAAACTGTATATGCTTGCTTTTATGCTATAAATTTTATGCTGTATCATTCAGAAAACTGTAGTACCTCCACTGGTTTTATGGACCTTATTTTATCCTCTTTCCTTAGAATGAAGAAATATATTAGAGAATCTTTTTCTGTGAAACAATATTTTATTGGATAAGTCTAGTCTCTCACGTAAAACAGAGCCAGCTCTCTTAACTCTCAAACACCTAGAGTAAAATGAACAATTCTGCCCATGGCCACTTGATAAAAATGTGTGGGTGTTTGGGGCTTTTTTAGGAAATGTTAACATTCAAGGCTGTGGCCACAGAATTCTCTCAGGAGGAGTGGGAATGTCTGAATCCTGCTCAGTGAAATTTGTATAGAGATGCAATATTAGAGAACTACAGAAACCTGGTCCCTTGGTGAGAATAAATTTTCCCCAAATTTCCTAATATACCCGAAGCCTCCTATTTTCTCCCTTTGTAGAATAGTTTTGGGAGTTTTTGCTCTGCATAAATTATTTTTAGATCAATACTTTTAAGGAAAACTTGAAGGTTTATTGGAATAGAAAAAAAATCTTCAAGATGTTTTCTCTTATTTTTTTTCTTACTTTTTTATTCAAGAGTTTTATCTTAACAGAAACCTTCTCCTTTCTTGAGCTAATCTGTATCCTTTGCTCTAGAGTAATGATAATTTTAAAAATTCAGTGACATTAAATATTGTTGCCCAAATATTAAAATCCAATATCCAGCACCAATTTTAAATTCAATGGTATTGGATAGTAGAGCTAAGGACCCAAATATGAAATATGTTCTAAATATTCCAAACGTTCTTTCAGAAAACAGTATTTTGGAATTAAATTTCTAGAATCTTTTATACTGTTCTCTCTACTGAACATAGTACTAGGTTGGTAACTGGAGAATCCCAGCAAGTCATGTTACTTTTTTCTAATAAAACAAGCCTTGATGTTTCTAACCCTGATCTGATCTCCAGCCTTAAGCAAATAAAAGAGCCCTGGAATGTGAAGAGACATGAGACAGTAATCACTCAGGTACGTAAGCATGAATGAAACATAACACAAGACGAGATACAATGGTCAAAAAGGATTCTAGACCTTAAAATGTGGTATGGGATGCTCTTTTTCAATGGAAAGGTTACCTAAAAAGCCATTTTTTTTTCTAGCTTTCAAAAAGGAGCACCTTTTGTCCCATACCCTTAAGTTCTCTAAGGATTCTATGTCCTATTAGTGATTTTCCTTTGAGGGTACCGTGAGAGCTAAAATTCTCTTTATGGCTTAAAAGGTATTGCATGATCTGCCTGTTCTTCCATTGCTTTGGGGGAATATGAGAATGTCTCTGAGTATTTTTGAGGAACTTCATGTTAGATAATTTCTTAAGTTTTCTTATTATCTAGATTTTATGTATATACACATACACATACATACACATACAGACACACACAGGGTGTAAGTGCTCTGCCTCCCATATATGTGTGTGTGTGTGTGTGTGTATACAGGTACATATATATATATATTTTTTTCTCTCTCCCTACACACACACACACACACACACACACACACACACACACGGTGTCTGTTGCGCAGGCTGGAGTGCATTGGCATGATCTCAGCTTACTGCAACCCTCACCTCTGAGGTTCAAGCAATTCTGCCTCAGCCTCCCAAGTAGCCTGGATCATAGGTACCTGCCATCATGCCCGGCTATTTTTTTAATATTTTTAGTAGAAACGGAGTTTCGCCATATTGACCAGGCTGAGCAGTATTTTTAATAATAATAAGACAGTGCAACTTTATTCACCTGAAATGGAGCACAAGATTTTTCTGAAGGAATTCATACCCATTCCTACAAAAGTTGTATGACCTCCTGAAAGTAGCACGGAACTAAGTGTTTTCGTGTGCATTTCCAAAGAGGTTTTAGCCAAGACTTTTGTCTCTGACAGACTCCCTGATTAAAATATAGCTTAGAAACTATAGCTGCCTACTTGCAAAGGCATGAAATCTAGAGAATGCTTTCCACAGGTGTTAAAAAATGAATACAAAATCACATTCTTCTCTTTGCAATTCCCTTTCCCTCACCTTCCACTTCTATTAAATTTACTTGAGATTCATTGTGCACAAGTACAGAGACCGCTACATATAAAAAGAAAAAAATAAGGCCGGGCGCGGTGGCTGAAGCCTGTAATCCCAGAACTTTGGGAGGCTGAGGCGGGTGGATCACGAGGTCAAGAAATCGAGACCATCCTGGTCAACACGGTGAAACCCCGTCTCTACTAAAAATACAAAAAATTATCTGGGCATGGTGGCGTGTGCCTGTAATCCCACCGACTCAGGAGGCTGAGGCAGGAGAATTGCCTGAACCCAGGAGGCGGAGGTTGCGGTGAGCCGAGATCGCGCCATTGCACTCCAGCCTGGGTAACAAGAGCGAAACTCCGTCTCAATAAAACAAACAAACAAACAAACAAAACACCTCAAATGCATGGGGATGGACTGGCAACTCTAAAGGTCTCACTATTTTCAGCATTCTTATCTAACAGGGAAACTTTGTTTCCATTGAATTTGAGAATGCTAAGCTTAGAAGTCCAATGCGCTATCCATTGCTACAGAGCCACGAGAAGGCTAAGCTTAAATTGAAACTCTTAAACAAAAATGACACTTCAATTTTCTATTAACAAAAATCCCAGACAGGTTTTTCAACCTACCACATCATTATATTCATCCTTCTATCTCTGTCACAACCAGTAACGTCACTACCCACAAAAGAAGAAAAATGTCCCTCCAATGTTCCTTGAATGTGTGCTGCTGCTAGTTGGGAAGCTGTGTAGAGTTTTGTAATGGGACGTGAACTGCTGCTCTGGATCTGGGTTCGTGTTCTATCTCCTATCCAGTAAGGAGAGAGTGAGGACAAATCCACTGAGCAGGGAAAAATTTTTTTCTCCTCATTTATAACCTCTCATGGATGCAGTGCTATTGAGGGTTGCTAGGTTCACGCGGCCCAGTGGCCAGAGATTTTGCGCTGGGCAGGGTCCCTGTGCCCTGCAGGTCTCTCTATCCTGCCTTGAAAGAAAGCAGCCCCGCCAGACAGTGGGTGGGCTGCCGCACCCGATCCTCACCCTTGACCAGAAAGTGGGTCACATCCTCCATGCGTTCTTGGCCCAGAAAACGCACCGCTTCTCAGGGAGGGCATGGGCGGCTGGAAGGACCTCCCTTGCTCCTTAGCAAACATTAGAGTCGCAGTTTCCTAAGAGATGCAAGTGGGAAGGGGGGGAAAAACCCAGGCAGAGGCTGGTGCTAGGGGCAGAGGAACGGACACTAGGCTGCGGGCGAGAGTGGGAGGATGAAGGGAAGCCCCGGAACTACACAAATTTTTTTTTTTTTTTTTTTGAGATGGAGTTTCACTCTTGTTACCCAGGCTGGAGTGCAATGGCGCGATCTCGGCTCACCGCAACCTCCGCCTCCTGGGTTCAGGCAATTCTCCTGCCTCAACCTCCTGAGTAGCTGAGATTACAGGCAAGCGCCACCATGCCCAGCTAATGTTTTTGTATTTTTAGTAGAGACGGGGTTTCACCATGTTGACCAGGATGGTCTCGATCTCTTGACCTCGTGATCCACCCGCCTCGGCCTCCCAAAGTGCTGGGATTACAGGCTTGAGCCACCGCGCCCGGCCTATCCCTGAACATTTCTAACAGTGTGATTATGACCTATGACTTTACCTGACACCAGAGTGAGTTGATGCTCCTGCCTGGGTCCAACTGACAGAAGGGATTGTGACATATCACTGGACCCAGCACCGAGGTGATGTAACCATTCTACTGCCTTGGCGCTGACCACAGAGGACATTATGACATATTGTTGGGTCTTCTACCCAGGTGGTGTGAATCTTCTCTCCAGTTCTGGCTCTTCCACAGGGGACATTGTGTCATATTTCTGGGCCCCACACATAGGTTATGTGACTCTTCTGCCTGTGTTCTACCCATGTGGGCATTGTGACATATTGCTGGGTTCATCACCTAACTCTTCTGCCTAGGCCCTGCCTACAGAGGACATTGTGACATATCTCTACACCCATCACACAGGTAATGTGGCTCTTCTTCTGCCTGCCCCCTGGTCACAGAAGGGATTGTGATGTATCACTGGGCTCACCACCTAGCTAAGTGACTTTTCTCCTCTTCCTAGGTTTTGCCCACAGGGGTTATTGTGACATGTCACTGGGCCTAATACTAAGGTGACATTACTCTTTTGGCATGCCACTGCTCTCAGAAGGTGTGGTGATGTGTTGCTGGGCCCAGAACAAATGTGATATGAGACTCCTGCCTGGACCCTGCCTACAAGGTACATTGTAACATATCTAAGGCCCTTTGACTGTTTTATTTCATTTATTTATTTATTTAATTTTAGACAATCTCGCTCTGTTGCTCAGGCTGGAATACAGTGGCATGATGTCAGCCTCACTGTAACCTCTGCTTCCCGGTTCAAGCGATTCTCCTGCCTCAGTCTCCTGAGTAGCTGAGATCATAGGCTCCGGCCACCATGCCTGGCTAATTTTTGTATTTTTAGTAGAGACGGGATTTCACCATGTTGATCAGGCTGGTCTTGAACTCCTGACCTTGTGATCCGCCTGCCTTGGTCTCCCAAAGTGCTGGGATTACAGGCATGAGCCACTGTGCCCGGCCGACTTTTTAATTTTATTATATTTTATTTATTTTCATTTTATTTTTTGAGACAAAGTCTCACTCTGTCACCCAGGCTGGAGTGCAGTGGCATAATCTCAGCTCCTGGGTTCAAGTGATTCTTCTGTATCAGCCTCCTGAGTAGCTAAAACTACAGGATTTTGGATCTACTACTAATGAGCTAGTATGGGGAAAAAAAAAACCCAAAAAAACTACAGGTATGCACCACCACACTCAGCTAATTTTTATATTTTTAGTAGAGACAAGGTATCACCATGTTGGCCAGACTTGTCTCAAACTTTTGACCTCAGCCAATCTGCCCACCTCAACCTCCCAATGTACTGGGATTACAGGTGTGAGCCATTGTGCTTGGCCTCCTTTGACTATTTTACGTGACTCCTCTCTTAACTGGACGTTGCCCAAAAAGAGATCGTGGCATATTTTTGGTCCTGGCACCGTGGTGATGCGACTCTTCTTCTGCCTGGTCCTCGTCCACAGAAGGGAGAGTGACTTATTGCTGAGTTTAACATGTGGGTGATATGATTCTTCTGCGGGCTCCCAGAAGTCACTGTAACATATATCTGGGCCCATCAATGAGATTGTGTGACTCTTTTCTCCCTGGGACCTGTCCATACTGAGGATTGTGACATAATTGCTTGGTTAAGCACCTACATAGTATGACTGTCTTATGCCTGAGCCCTGCCCACTGGAGTGATTTTGACACATAGCTGGGCCTCGCTCAAAGGTTACATGACTCCACACTTCTTCCTGAGCCCTACCCATGAAGGGCACTGTGTCTTATCTCTGAGACCCTTAATTAGGTGATATTCTTTTTATTTATTTATTTTTTAATTTATATATATATATATATATATATATATTTTTTTTTTTCTTTTTTTGAGACGGAGTTTCGCTCTTGTTACCCAGGCTGGAGTGCAATGGTGCAATCTCGGCTTACCGCAACCTCCGCCTCCTGGGTTCAGGCAATTCTCCTGCCTCAGCCTCCTGAGTAGCTGGGACTACAGGCATGCGCCACCATGCCCAGCTGATTTTTTTTTGTATTTTTAGCAGAGACGGGGTTTCACCATGTTGACCAGGATGGTCTCGATCTCTTGACCTCGTGATCCACCCGCCTCGGGCTCCCAAAGTGCTGGGATTACAGGCTTGAGCCACCGCGCCCGGCCTTAATTTATATATTTTTAAAGACGAGGTTTCACCATGTTGGTCAGGCTGGTCTTGAACTCCCGACCTCAGGTGATCTGCCCGCCTTGGCCTCCAAAGTGCTTGGATTACAGGCGTGAGCCACCACGCCTGGCGATGTGACTTTTTGAGTTGGAGTCTGGCTCTGTCACCCAGGCTGGAGTGCAGTGGTGCGACCTTGGCTCACTGCAACCTCCGCCTCCTGGGGTCAAGCAATCCACCTGCTTCAGCTTCCTGAGTAGCTGGTATTATAGGCACGTGCTACCACAACTGGCTAATTTTTTAATTTTTAGTAGAGATGAGATTTCACCATGTTGGCCAGGCTGGTCTCGAACTCCTGACCTCAAATGATCCACTTTCCTTGGCCTCCCAAAGTGCTGGGATTACAGGCATGAGGCACCATGCCTAGCTGATGTGACTCTTTTATTTGGCGCTTCTTCTTGGGATATTGTGACATATTGCTGGGCCCAGCATCTAGGTGATGACTCTTGTCTACGGTTTGTTCTCTGCCCAAAAACAGAATGTGATATATCACTGGATCAAGAACCTAGATAAGGTAACTCTCCTCTCCAGTCTGGGACCTGCACACATTGTGTATTGAGACATATCACTGGGTCTAACACCTAGGTAATGCAACTCTCCTGCATGGGCCCCGCCCATAGGGTTATTATAAAATATCTTTCTATTAATCACCTAGGTGATGTGACACTTCTCTTCGGCCTGGGAACTGACTAAAAAGTATTATTCCATATCACTGAGCCCAGCACGTAGGTGATGTGACTCTTTTCTCATGCATGGGCTCTGTGTACATATAGTTGGGCCTAAATCCTAGGTCATATGATTCTTTTATTTTCCTGGACTGTACTCACAGAGAGCATTTTGACATTTTTGGGTCCATAATTTAGATGATGTGACTCTGTTGCATGGGCCTTCCCCATAGCAGGTACTGTGACATATTGCTGAACTCACTACACAGGTGATATGACTCTCACATGGGCCCTCCCCATAAGAGGTAGTGTGACATATTGCTGAGTCCAGTACATAGGTGACGTGACTATTCTCTATGCGTGTTGTGACATATGCGTGGATTCAGCAGCTAGGTGATATAATATTATGACGTGGGAACTGCCCACAGAAATATTATGACACATCTCCTTTCTATCACCTAGGTGAAGTGACAATTTTATTTTTTCTGTTTCTGGCATATTTTGGGTATAGTGACATATCTTTGACTTCAACACCCATGAGATTTTTGTATTTATGTGTCTGAATCTCATACCCAGATGCAGTCAAAAGTTGGGCTTCTGCCTGAGCCCAGCACATAAGTGGCCTTGTGACATATCTTTGATTCATTATCTAGGAGATTTAACTCATCTTTTCTGTCTGCGCCCTGACTGCTGGGAAGACTGTGACGAATCACTGGTCTCAGCAATCAAGTGATATTTTCCTGCCTGGTCCTTGCCCACAGATCATTGTAACGTATCACAGCGCCTAGCATTCATGTGTCGTGACTCTGCTGACTGTGTTCTACTCTCAGGAGGAGGTTTTAAACACATTCCTAATCTAGCTCCCAGGTGATGTGACCCTTCTGCCTTTTCCCTGCCCTCAGAGAAGATTGTGACATCTCACTGCCCTAAAAGACAGGTGATGTGAGTCTACTGGTCAGTTTCTATTCAGTGGCAGGATTGTGATGCATATCTTGTCCAAACTTACAAGTGCAATAGTGACTCTTATACCTCTAAACAACCAATAGCAGATACGCTGTCTCTCATAGCCAGGGTCAGGAAAATAAGTAATGTCTTGGGTCTCCTCTTTGTATGAAGGTGGTGAGGAATTAACACTCTCTCACATACTGTATAAAGTTGTCAAGAGGTACAGAGAATGTTTAAATAGAACTCAGCACACAGGGGAGGTTGTGGCACTCATATACATAGCCTGCTAACAGTAAAGACTGTCATTCTTCCACATACACACAGCTCACTGTTGAGGTTCTGAATCTCATACCTAGATGCAGTCGAAAGTTGGAAAATTGAATCTCATGTGTTAATTCGGTCCATAGAGAGGTTAGTGTCTGAAACCAAGATTCAGCATACCTGTGAGCTGATGACCACTAAAATGACACAATTAGCAGGAGAAATTGAGGTTCTCAGACACAAATCCAGATCGAGATTGTCACTCACGTACTTACACCCACCATACAGAGGGTATTATGTCTTGTAACTAGAACTAAGAAATATTAGTCTCAAACCTCAACCTTCATGCAGGTGTGATTGTGACATACACCTCTGCCCACCACCTGAGTGATTTGACTCTTCTGCCTGGGCGCAGCATACAGATGGGATTGTGCCATGTTGCTGGACCCAGCATTTATGTGATGTGAATCTATTCTCTTGCCTTAGTGCTTTTCACAGAGAGAGTTGGACATAGCACTGGGCCTAGTGCCCAGATAATGTGCCTTTCCTCTACTTCCTGGGCTTTTCCCAAGAAGGGATGATAATATATTGCTGAGACCAGCCCCTGGGTGATGTTACTCTCCTTGGTGATGTGAATCTCCTGCATGGGCCTTGCCTATAGAGGTGTTATAACATATCTTCTTGTTCATTACCTAGGCGATGTAATTCTCTTTTTCTGCCTGGGGCCCTGCCAAAAGGGAGGACTGTGGCATATCACTGGACCCAGCACCTAGCTTATGTGATTCTCCCCTTTCTCCTGGGCCTCACATATTTTGGGTATTGTAAAATATTACTAGGTCCACCACCTATGGGATTATATGCTCCTGCCTGGTCTCTGCCTACAGGGACCTTGTGACATATATCTGCATCCATGACCTAAAAGATGTGACACTTCTTGCCTATACCCTGCCCTGCACAGTAAAGGTTGTGACATATTCCTGGAAGCAGACACCAGGTGATGTGGCTCCTCTGCATCTGTCTTGCCCCCAGGGAGCATTGTGACATACTGCTGAGCTCAGCACCCAGGTGATGTGACTCTTGCCTGTGCTGTGCTTTCGGGAGAGAATTGTAACATATCCCTGGCTGACCACCCAGGTGATGTGACACTCCTGCTTGGTTCCTTCCCTCAGAGAAAATTGTGGGATATCCTTGGCTAAAATCTCAGGTGATATGACTGCTGCCCATGCTCTGCTTTCAGGAGAAGGTTGTGACATATTCCTGGCTGAGTATTAACATTCCTGTCTGGTCCCTGCCCTTGGTAAAGATTGTGATGTATTCCTAGCCAAAAACCCAGGTGATGTGACCCTCTTCTCTGCCTATTCACAGGTGGGATTGTAAAATATATTTTGGCCTAGCTCATAAGTTCAATGGTGACTCTCATACCTCAAACCATCTAATAAAAGAGATGCTCTTTTTTTTTTTCTTTTCCTTAAGATGGAGTCTTGCTCTGTAGCCCGGGCTGGAGTGTAGTGGTGCAATCTTGGCTCACTGCAACCTCTGAGATTCTCCTGCCTGAGACTCCCAAGTAGCTGGATTACAGGTGCACGCCAAGACACCCAGCTAATTTTTGTATTTTTAGCAGAGATGGGGTTTCAGATTATTTGGCTGTCTTGAACTCCTGACCTCATGACCTACAAGCTTTGGCCTCTCAAAGTGCTGGGATTATAGGCATGAGCTACCACGCCCGGCCGATATTGTCTTTTACAGCGGCCTAGGGTAATATTTATGACCCTGTGTCTCCTTTTTGTACAGAGTCATAGGGAGTTACCACTTTCTTGCATATTAAATAAATCTCTGTGGTACAGAGTATCATATCACCACAGGTGAGATTGTGGTTCTCCTGTGCACATGCCACCAATTGTTAGGATTGTTACCCTCGTACATGGCAGAACCCACTGATGAGGCCCTGAATTTCACACAGACACAGTCCATTGTTGAAATTGTGACTGTCATGTGAAGATGAGCCAGAGTTAGAATCATAACTTATTTCTAAACCCAGTTCATAGACAGGTGAGAATTCTATCCGAACTCATGAAAATTCCACCTGGGCTGCCGGGCACGGTGGCTCAAGCCTGTAATCCCAGCACTTTGGGAGGCCGAGGCGGGTGGATCACGAGGTCAAGAGATCGAGACCATCCTGGTCAACATGGTGAAACCCCGTCTCTACTAAAAATACAAAAAATTAGCTGGGCATGGTGGCACGTGCCTGTAATCCCAGCTACTCAGGAGGCTAAGGCAGGAGAACTGCCTGAACCCAGGAGACGGAGGTTGCGGTGAGCCGAGATCGCGCCATTGCACTCCAGCCTGGGCAGCAAGAGCGAAACTCCGTCTCAAAAAAAAAAAAAAAAAAAAAAAAGAAAATTCCGCCTGGGCTTAGGGCCAGAGTGAACACAGTTTATAGGAGGAATGCAGGCTTTCATGCACCAATCCAGTTCATTGGTGAGATTGTCACTACTGTACTTGGATCCAACATAGAAAATGTGACTCTCCTACCTAGAACCAGGACCTGTGCAGAATTGTTAATTCATTACTGGACTTACCTGCAAATGTTATTGTTACATATGCCCATGTTCAGTACCTGAGTGATTTGGCTTTGCTGCTTGTTTCTAATCTGAAGGGTAAGATTGTGATATATCACTGGATCCAGAAACTCAGTGATTTGACTTGCCTCTGTTTTTTAAGACCACAAATTCTGGGTATTGTCAATTATTGCTGAATCCCACACCCATGTTGTGTGACTCTTCCAAATGTGCCTTACATGTGGCACAATACATTACATTAGACATTGTTACGTATTGCTTGGTTCAACACCCAGATGATATAACTTTTTTTTTTTGAGGGGGGCCTGCCTACAGAAGATCTTATGACATAATTCAATGCCTGTTACCCTGGCGATGTTACTCTCTTCTCCTGCCTGGTCCCTGCTCACAGAGCAATTGTGACACATCACTGGCTTAGTGTCTAGGTGATGTGACTCTCTTCTTTTTCTCAGCCTCCACATATTTGAGTATTGTGACATATTGCTGAACTCAACACCTAAGTGATGGGAGTCTCCTACCTCCTACAGGGGGCATTGTGACATGTCTCTGCATTCCTCACCTAAAAGATGTGACCCTCTTCTTCTGCCTGCACCCTTCCTACATGGAAAGTTGTGGCATATTGCTGGTCAGCAACCAGAGGATGTGTTTCTCCCACCTGCATCTTTATTACAGGAAAGATGATTGACATATGACTGAGTCCGGCATCCAGGTGATGTGACCCTCTTCTCCTGCCTAGTCCCTGCTTACAGAAATACTGTAGCATATTGCTACATCCAGCACCTAGCTTATGTGACTCTAATTTTAGATTTTGCCCTCAGGGGACATTGTGACATATTGTTGGGCCCTGAATTGACAATTTGTGACTTCTGCCTGAGAGTTGCCCACTTGGGCCATTGTTACCTATTTGTAGGTTCAACACTCAGATGATGTAACTTTTATGACTGAACATTGCCTACAGAAGTCATTTTGAAATGTCTTTGCACCAGTCCCACGGGTGATGTCTCTCTTGTGTTACTTGGTTTCTGCTCACAGGAAGAATTGTGACCTTTCACAGCATATAGCTGATTTGACTTTTCTTTTTTCTTTTTTTTTTTTTTTTTGTTTGTTTGAGACGGAGTTTCACTCTTGCTACCCAGGCTGGAGTGCAATGGCGCGATCTCGGCTCACCACAACCTCCGCCTCCTGGGTTCAGGCAATTCTCCTGCCTCAACCTCCTGAGTAGCTGGGATTACAGGCACGCGCCACCATGCCCAGCTAATTTTTTAAATATTTTTAGTAGAGACAGGGTTTCACCATGTTGACCAGGATGGTCTCGATCTCTTGACCTCGTGATCCACCCGCCTCGGCCTCCCAAAGTGCTGGGATTACAGGCTTGAGCCACCGCGCCCGGCTGATTTGACTTTTCTTTTTTTTCTTTGTAGGCAGTCTCACTCTGTCGCCCAGGCAGGAGTGCAATGACACAGTCTTGCCTCACTGCAACCTCCACCTCTTGGGTTCAAGCGATTCTCTTGCCTCAGCCTCCCAAGGAACTGGGATTACAGGCATCCACCACCACATCCAGCTAATTTTTGTATTTTTAGTAGAGACAGAGTTTCACTGTTGGCCAGGCTAGTCTCGAACTCCTGACTTCATAATCCTCCCTCTTCAACCTCCCAAAGTGGTGGGATTACAGGTGTAAGCCACTGCCCCTGGGCAATTTGACTTTTATTTCTTAGTCTTTCCTGCAGGAAAGATTGTGAAATATTACTGAACTAAGCACCAAAAGAACATTACTTTTTTTTTTTCTTGGACCTTCCATGTAAGACATTGTGACATACTGCTGGGTTCCTACATCTAGAGAATGTGAGTTTTCTGCCCATCAACTATTTTATGTGACTCTCCTCTCTTATCTTCACTTTGACCATAGATTAGATTGTAATATATCTTTGGGCCTGGGTCATGCTAACAGAAGTGAGAGGGATCTATTGCTGGGCCCAGCACACATGGGATATGATTCTTCTCCTTGGTTCCTGACAAAGTGGTCATTGGAACATATCTCTGAGCCAATCACCCAATGACTGGCCTCTCCTTATTTTTTCTGGACCTGTCCATAGTAGGAAATGTGACATATGGCTGGGCCCAGCACCTATGTGATCTGACTCTCTTGTCATGTCAAGGCTTTGCCTACTGTAGTGATTGTACCATATAGCTGGGCCCAGCTCCAATGCTATCTGACTCCCGTTTTCTTTCTGAGTCCTACAAAATGATAGCATTATAAGATATTTCTGGGTCTTCTGCCTAGGTGATGTGACTTTTCTTCCTGGGTTGTCCTCTCAGGGGGTATTGTGACATACTGCTGGATGCAGCTTTTAGATGATGTAACTCTTCCTCTACTTCTTGGACTTTTTTTTTTTTAAGACAGGGTTTCATCATGTTGGTCAGGCTGGTCTTGAACTCCCAACCTCAGGTGATCCACCCGCCTTGGCCTCCAAAGTGCTTGGATTACAGGCGTGAAAGGGAATTGTGATGTATCACTAGCCCAGCACCTATGTGATGAAACTCTTGTCTGGGCGCTACAAACATTTTGCATTGTGACATATAGCTGGGTCTCCCACCCAGGTGATATGAGTCTTCTACAGAAGCCCTGACCACAGGAGTATTATGAAAATTTTTTTATTCATCACCTAGGTAGTGATATGACTCTTGTTCAGCCTGTACCCTGCCACACGGTAATTGTGATGTATCACTGGACCCAGCACCTAGATGATACAACTCATCTTTTGACTGGACCTTGCATAGTTTGCATATTGTTACATATCACAGGGTCTGACATTAGGGGATGAGAAACTCCTGCCTGGGCTATACCCACAGGCAGCCTTGTGACATATTTTGGAATTCACCACTTATGAAATGTGACTCTCCTCACCTTCATGCAGCACGCACAAAGAAAAGATTGTAACATATCATTGGGATCAGCCACCAGGTGTGTGTCTCACCTCTCAGAGTGTGGCTCACAGTGAGTGTTGTAATGTATCCCTGGGCCCAGCACCGAGGTGATGTGACTTATGGCCTGTGCCCATTTTTTCTTTCTTTCTCTTTTTCTTTATTGTGTTTGGTTACAATGGGAGAGTGGTAACCAATCTTTCTTTTTTTTCTTGTTTTTTTTTTTGAGACAGTGTCTCACTTTGTCACCCAGGTTGGAGTGCAATGATGTGATCTTGGCTCACTGCAACCTCTGCCTCCTGGGTTCAAGCGATTCTTCTGCCTTAGCCTTTCAATTAGCTGTGATTACAGGCATGCATCACACCAGGCTAATTTTTGTATATGTAGTAGAGGTGGGGTTTCACCATGTTGGTCAGGCTGGTCTCAAACTCCTGACCTAAGATGATCCACTTGCCTTGTCCTCCCAAAGTGCTGGGATTACTGGCATGAGCCATTGCACCTAGTCAGCCTGCAGCTATCTTATAGGAATAGATTTTAATGCATCCCTGGCCAAGCACCTAGGTGATGTAATATGACTATCTTGCCTGGTCCTTGCCTCCAGAAACGATTGTGACATACCTTTTGACCAACCCCAGTTGATGTGTTTCTTCTGCTCACTCCCTACCCACCAGTCTAATTGTGACGTAGATCTTGCCCGAGATTGCAATTGCTATGATTCTCATACCTTCAACCAGGCAATAAGCCAGGATTAGCCTGGCCTAAGATTGTGTTCCCTGAAATAACTTAATGGCCGGGCATGGTTGCTCATGCCTGTAATCCCAGCACTTTGGGAGACTGAAGCAAGCAGATCACCTGAGGTCAGGCATTCAAGACCAACCTGACCAACGTGGTGAAACCTCATCTCTACTTAAAATACGAAAAAAATTAGCCAGGTATGGTGGCATATCCCTGTAGTCTCAGCTACTCAGGAGGATGAGACAGGAGATTTGCTTGAACCCGGGAGGCGGAGGTCACAGTAAGCCGAGATTGTGCCACGGCACTCCAGGCTGGGTGACAGAGCGATATGTCATCTCAAAAAATAATAATTCCGGGCCGGGCGCGGTGGCTCAAGCCTGTAATCCCAGCACTTTGGGAGGCCGAGGCGGGTGGATCACGAGGTCAAGAGATCGAGACCATCCTGGTCAACATGGTGAAACCCCGTCTCTACTAAAAATACAAAAAATTAGCTGAGCATGGTGGTGCGTGCCTGTAATTCCAGCTACTCAGGAGGCTGAGGCAGGAGAATTGCCTGAACCCAGGAGGCGGAGGTTGCGGTGAGCCGAGATCGCGCCATTGCACTCCAGCCTGGGTAACATGAGTGAAACTCCATCTCAAAAAAAAAAATAATAATAATAATTCCTAGATTTGGACTGCCTAAGAGCTTACAGAGAGATAACGGCCTATCTTTCACAGTGACAATTACACAAAGCCTATCTTCAGCCCTAGAAATTTAGTACCGCCTTTACTCAGTGTGCAGGCCACCGTTTTCAGTGAAAGTAAAAAGCTAATCAAACTTTGAAAAGGACTCTTGCTAAACTATGCAAAGAAACATTGAATGCCTGGCTGTCTTTATTATCTGTAGCCTTATTACAGGTTCCAGTGGGCTCTATGGAAAATCTGCCACTCAGTCCCGCCCCGCCTTTTTTTCTTTTCTTTTCTTTCTTTCTTTTTTTTTTTGAGACAAAGTCTTGCTAAGTCTCCCAGTCTGGAGTGCAGTGGTGTAATCTCGGCTCACTGCAACCTCCACCTCCCAGGTTCAAGTGATTCTCCTGCCTCAGCCATTGTGCTCTACCCAATGCCTTTTGAAATAATGTATGGAAGACCTTTCTTAGCTACAGACCCTCTAATAGACACAGATACTTTCAAGCTACAGAATTATGTGACAAGTGCAAAACACACTCTTTGAATATGGAAATCAAAGACTCCATTCTCCAACTACGGAAAATAATCTTATTACAACCCAGTTGGGAAATTGGGTCTTATTAAAAACTTAGTCAGAAGGACTTCCAGCGATCGACTTCCCAAAATGGAAGGCACCCTATCAACTTCTTTTTAGTACCCCAACTGCAGTTTGAATTCTGGTAATAAACAGCTGGGTCTACTTATCTGGAATTAAACCCATAAAGTCCTACAGGCCAACAGAATGCAAGAGATGGATCCTGTTTATTCTCATGAGTTATGTTTAGAAAAAATGAAAAAAATGTGTAACATAAAGATATGAATTGGCATTGCACTTTTTTTTTTGGAGACAGAGTCTCTGTCGCCCAGGCTTAAGTGCAGAGGCATGATCTCGGCTCACTGTAACATCTGCCTCTCGGGTTCAAGTGATTCTCCTGCCTCAGCCCCCTGAGTAGCTGGGATTATAGGTGCGTGCCACCATGCCCACTAATATTGTATTTTTTAGTAGAGATGGGTTTTCACCATATTGGCCAGGCTGAGTTTGAACTCCAGACCTCATGATCTGCTGGCCTCGGCCTCCGAAAGTGCTGGGATTACAGGTGTGAGCCACCGCACCTGGCTCTTGGAGTTTCTAAAAACCATATATTCATTTGACTAAAGGAGTTACCCCGCCCCATTGTCAGACAGGCTACCATCTCTGCTCCCCAGAGTTCTTCCTTTTTATTAAGCCATTTCAATGGTATAGGAGCAGAAGTCTCAGAGAAGGACCCCATAGAATCTTTTAAAATGTGCTTTATTGCCCCCTCACCTCCTGCACCCCCTTCTCCCTCTCCTAAGTTCTCCACTAACCAAACCACCTCTTGCCATCTACCCAAGAATAAAACCAAAGTATTTGTTGTAGAGGTTAAAGATTTGAAACAAACTACGGCAATTGAACAGGGTATCAGGACGTAAAGTCTTGGCTGGAATAGATTAGATATTCTATCTGCACGCTAAACAAGAGGGACTGTTGTGCTTGTGCAATAAGCAGGCCAGAGACCCAGATTCCCTTTCCACTTGGGTGGTCCTTTGATGGGCTGGGCATGAGCTCTATGGTAGCTCTCTTCCAGAACCCCACAGCCGGGGGTGAGGAGTCATGCAAGACTCTTTCACTGCTGTTCCCTGAGGTTAAGAGTCCTGCAGGTCAGCCCCCAAGGGCTATCAGGCTTCCAGTCCCTGATGTTAACTTCACCACCTTCCTTTCACGGCAAGGGGAAAAGTTGGCATTCCTTAAAGACTTAACAGGGTGTGGTAAAACAAAGCCTTTTCTTTTCTTTTTTTTTTTTAAAGACAGGGTTTCACCATGTTGGTCAGGCTGGTCTTGAACTCCCGACCTCAGGTGATCCACCCGCCTTGGCCTCCAAAGTGCTTGGATTACAGGCGTGAGCCACTACGCCCGGCCAAAACCAAGCCTTTTCAAGAGCTTACCAATCAATCTGCCCTTGTTTATCCCTAAGCAAATGTGTGGTGGTACTGCAGGGGACTGTTGCTGGTACTCTGAAGAGTAATTAGAGCAGCACTCATGCTCTAGTCTAATTGGCCCTTTCACCCTAGTATTCCGTCAACAGGATTAAAAAAATTGTAGAAGAAGTGCCTTACATGGGTTCTTTAACCCCCATGTTTATATAAACACTATTGGAGTTGCCAAATTTCAAACCTGAGATCAAATAGCTGAAGGATTTAAGTCATTATTTTCATAGGTGACAACTAATAATGTAAATTAATTGTATTCATTATGATCAGCAGCATTTTCTTAATTACACTAAGGGATGTTGTCAAAGAGAAAGCAGAACAACTGAGCCAAGACATGTTAAGGAAGTTTGAAGAGAAAACTAAAAATTCAAGATGGGGAATTGTTAGATACAGTGAACCCCAAGTTCCTCTTCAAAGAATCAGGATGACAGGGCCGGGCGCGGTGGCTCAAGCCTGTAATCCCAGCACTTTGGGAGGCCGAGGCGGGTGGATCACGAGGTCAAGAGATCGAGACCATCCCGGTCAACATGGTGAAACCCCGTCTCTACTAAAAATACAAAAAATTAGCTGGGCATGGTGGCACGTGCCTGTAATCCCAGCTACTCAGGAGGCTGAGGCAGGAGAATTGCCTGAACCCAGGAGGCGGAGGTTGCGGTGAGCCGAGATCGCGCCATTGCACTCCAGCCTGGGCAACAAGAGCGAAACTCCGACTCAAAAAAAAAAAAAAAAAAAAAAAAAAAAGAATCAGGATGTCAGTATGTTCAGCTCTCTTATTCTTTAATTCTCCATTTTAAAGTTTAACTTCCTTGTAGTTTCAGAAAGCAAACTTTTCCACCAGTTCTAATCAGTAGTTCACATATTTCCCCAGTCCCTGGCTCCATTCTGACTCATTCTGGTTACCTGCTCCAGTTACCTGCTTTGACCCCTGGCTACCTGCTCTGACCTGCCCGTAACTGTTCTTTCCACCGAACTACCCACCCCACCACTCTGGCTCATACTCCTGCTCCCTTTAAAATAGCCAATCAGAATTAGACTAGACTGTGCGGTCTAACCCTAGCCAATAGGGGAACGACACAGCAGTAGGCATGACCTCCATCAGGAATAAGTACCCTTTACCCTCCCTTGTCCAAGTGTGCACCCACCATTGTTTCATCTGTGAGTGGCACCCTTCTATAGAAGTAAATTGCCTTGCTAAGGAAACTTATATTTGAGTGCTACTTCTTTTGCAGCACCAGAAATTTTACATATAAGAGAATGAACCTTCTAGCATTGTAAGACCTCACCTAATGACCAGATCAGACAACTCTAGGAATAACCCTTTCTAGTACCATGGGGCCTGATGCTGTTGGCCTGATATGTATTCTGTGGAATGCTTTTTGGCCAGGAGAAGGGACTGAGGACTAAGCTCTGATTTTTTATTTTGCTCAGATTCCTCCCTAAGGGGTCTAAAGAGTCATGCCCCACAAACCATAAATTCTCATTAGATGGGGTTTATTTGAACCTATATGTCATGACTTACTTTTCAATCTGACTCTGACATAACATGATAAGACAAGAAATAAGTATTTAAACCTAAAATATATTTCCTTGCCATACCTTTGAAGTGCCCTGCAAGTCTCTTGTGGGAAAAATTTACATTCTATAGAGAATCTCCTTACCCCTTTGCTTGCCTTCTTTTTTTTTTTTTTTTTTTTTTTTTTCCCCAGATCCAGGAGATAATCAAATAAGATCCATGCACCCTTTTAGGTCTGGTAATGTTCTGTCTCTGAAGTTAGCTATCTGAGGGACTACTTTGCACAATGAAACTTGGTCTCCACAATCCCTTACCTTAACCTAAACAATCCCTTTTATTGATCTCAGGTCTTCAGATAAACTCCACCAATTGTCAACCAGAATATATTTAAATTTACCTGGAAGCCCTCTGCTTTGAATTGTCTTCCCTTTCTGGACAAAACCAGTGTTTTTTGTTTATTTGTTTGTTTGTTTTTGAGACAGTATCTTGCTCTGTTGCCCAGGCTAGAGCACAGTGGCATGATCTTGGCTCAACCGCCACTTCCCAAGTTCAAGCAATTCTCCTGCCTCAGCCTCCCGAGTAGCTGAGATTACAGGCGCCCACAACTGTGGCTGGCTAATTTTTGTATTTTTAGGAGAGATGGGGTTTCATCATCTTGGCGAGGCTGTTCTTGAACTCCTGACCTTGTGATGCACCCACCTCTGCCTCCCAAAGTGCTGGGATTACAGGCATGAGCCACCGCGCCTAGCCACCAATGTATTTCTTAAATGTATTTGATTGATGTCACATGCCAAAATATATCAAAGCAAGCTGTACTTTGACCACCTTGGGCACATGTTCTCACGACCTCCTGAGGGCTGTGTCATAGGCCATTGTCACTCATATTTGGCTCAGAATCAACTCTTTAAAAATTTTTTTTTTTTTTTTAAGGCGGGGTTTCACCATGTTGGTCAGGCTGGTCTTGAACTCCCGACCTCAGGTTGGTCTTGATGTGCCCGCCTTGGCCTCCAAAGTGCTTAGATTATAGGCAAGAGCCACCATATCTGGCCAAAAAAAAAAAATTTTTTTTTTTAAAAAGTCATCTATGACAAACCCACAGCCAACATTACACTGAACAGGAAAAAGTTGAAAACATTTTCTTGCCGGGCGCGGTGGCTCACGCCTGTAATCCCAGCACTTTGGGAGGCCGAGGCGGGTGGATCACGAGGTCAAGAGATCAAGACCATCCTGGTCAACATGGTGAAACCCCGTCTCTACTAAAAATACAAAAAATTAGCTGGGCATGGTGGCGCGTGCCTGTAATCCCAGCTACTCGGGAGGCTGAGGCAGGAGAATTGCCTGAACCCAGGAGACGGAGGTTGCGGTGAGCCGAGATCGCGCCATTGCACTCCAGCCTGGGTAACAAGAGCGAAACTCCATCTCAAAAAAAAAAATAAATAAATAAATAATATATTTTCTCTGAGAATTAGAACAAGACAACAATCCCCGCCCTTGTCACTTCTATTCAACATAGTACTGGAAGTCTTAGCCAGAGCAATTAGAGAAAAGAAAGAAAAAAAGAGCATCCCAGTTGGCAGAGATAGTCAAATTGCCACTGTTCACCAATGTTATATACTTAGAAAACCCTAAATACTCATGAAAAAGCTCCTAGATCTGATAAACAAATTCAGTAAAGTTTCAGGATACAAAATCCGTCTGCACATATTAGTGGCATTGGTATATACCAACAGCGACCAAACTGATATTTAAATCGAGAACTCCACCCCATTTTAAAGCAGCTGCAAAAAAATAATTAGGAATATACCTAACAAAGGCAATGAAAGATCTCTACAAGAAAAACTATAAAACATTTGCTGAAAGATATTATGGGTGACACACAAAAATGAAAACACATCCCATGCTTATAGATGGGTAGAGTTAGTATTGTAAAAATGATCATACTACCAAAAGTAATCTACAAATTCAATGCAATTCCCGTCAAAGTAACATCATTAGTCTTCACAGAACTAAAAAAATCTAAAATTTATATGAAATTAAAGAGTCTGCATAGCCAAAGCAAGACTAACCATAACAAAAATCTACTCAAGATGGATAAAAACTGTTAAGACCTGAAACTATAGAAATTCCAGAAGATAATATTGCCCAAACTCTTCTAGACATTGACTTTAGCAAAGAGTACATGGCCAAGTCCTCAAAAGCACATTCAACAAAAAGACAGATGAGACTTAATTCTCAAAAAAAGATATAAAAATGGCTAACAAACATGGGTTAAAATGCTCATTATTCATGATTAATGATCAGGAAAATGCAATTCAAGACCACAATGTGATACCACCTTATTCCTGTAAAAATGGCCATAATTAAAACATCCAAAAATAATACATATTGGCATGGCTGTGGTGAACAGGAAGACTTTTTTACACTACTGGCAGAATATAGTACAACCACTATAGAAAACAGCATGGAGATTCATTAAAAAACTAAATTAGAACTACTATTTGATTCAGCATTGCCACTACTGGGTATCTATAGAGAGAAAAAGATGTCATTATATGAGTAAGACACACACGCATGTTTATAGCAGCAGAATTTGCAATTGCAAAAATATGGAAGCAGCCTAATGCCCATCATCTAATAAGTGGAAAAAGAAAATGTGGCATATATATACCAATGAATGCTACTCTGCCATAACAAGGAATAAAATAATAGCATTTGCAGCAACCTTGATGGAGTTGGAGACCATTATTCTAAGTGAAGTAACTCAGGAATAAAAAAAAAAAAAATTGTATGCTCTCACTTATAAGTGGGAACTAAGCTATGAGAAAGTAAAGGTGTAAAAATGATATAATGAACTGGGTACTCAGCGGGAAGGGTAGGAGGGGGTAAGAGATAAAAGACTACATATTGGATGCATTGCACACTGCTTGGGAGATGGGTGCACCAAAATCTTAGAAATCACTACAAAAGAACTTATCCATGTAACCAAACATCACCTGTACCTTAAAAACCTTAGAAATAAACAACAACAACAACAACAAAAAACCCAAACCTTCATAAGTTTAACTTTCTGTGCTTTGGCTGTTTTTGTTTGGTTGGTTTTGTTTTAGAAAGGGTCTCATTCTGTCACCCAGCATAGAGTGCAGTGGCTTGATCAGGGCTTACTGCAGCGTCCACCTCCTGAGCTCAGGAAACCCTCCTCCCTCAACTTCCTAAATAGCTGGTATTAAAGGTACAGGCCACCATGCTCACAGTTAATTATTGTATTTTTTTAGACACTAGTTTTTGCCATGTTGCCCAGGCTGATCTCAAATTCCTGGGCTTATAGTCTTCATTTCTTGACCTCTCAAAGTGCTGGGATTATAAGCCTGAGCCACAAGGCCTGACCAGAATCTTTTTTTTTTTTTTTTTTGAGGTGGAGTCTCACTGTGTTGCCCAGGCTGGAGTGAAGTGGCATGATCTCGGCTCACTACAACCTCTGCCTCTCGGGTTCAAGCAATTCTCCTGCCACAGCCTCCTGAGTAGCAGGGACTACAAATGCCCACAGCCATGTCCAGCTAATTTTTGTATTTTTTAGCAGAAATGGGATATTACCATATTGGCCAGGCTGGTCTTGAACTCCTGACCTTATGACTTACCAGTCTTGGCCTCCCAAAGTGCTTGGATTACAGGGGTGAGCCACCATGCCTGGCCCAGAATCTTTTTTAAAAATTATTATTGTGATAATATAGAAATGCTAACTATATTTAGATCTGTCAGTTAAAAAATTGAAAAAAACCTCTTTATTAAAAAACATAAAATGTTTTTTATCTATAAATATTGATACAAAACAGTTCAAAATGAATTCCTAGGAATTTCACTAAGAATTAGTTTGTTAAGTGTTAATGTAATTAACCAGTTCTTTTAGGCGGTATATAAACAAAGGCCAGGCGTGGCTCATGTCTGCAATCCCAACACTTTGGGAGGCTGAGGCAGGCATATTATTTTGAGTTTAAAAGTTCAAGACAAGCCTGAGCAACACGGCAAATTCCAGTCTCTACTTAAACCTCAACTCACTGCAACCTCTTCCTTCTGGGTTCAAGCAATTCTCCTGCCTCAGCCTCCGGAGTAGCTGGGATTACTGGCGCTCCATTATGCCCAGCTAATTTTGTTTTCTTTCTTTTTTTTTTTTTTTGAGATGGAATTTCGCTCTTTTATACACAAATAAACCAGGTATAATGGCGCACATCTTTTATCCCAGCTATTGCTGAGGCTGAGGAATCGGTTGAACCTGGAGCTGGAGGTTGCAGTGTGCCGAGATCACGCCACTTTACTTCAGCCTGGGCGACAGAACAAGACTGTCTCAGAAAACAAACAACAACAACAAAAAATGAGAGAGTTTATAAACAAAAGCAAAATATGCTTTTGATGAAGAAAGAAACATTACTTCCACTTTGAAATTACTTAAAGTTTGCTTTAAATTGAAAAAATATAAAAATGTAGATTAAAATAAAATACAGAAAGTTAAAAAATGACCGGGTGCTGTGGCTCATGCCTGTAACCCCAGTACTTTGGAAGGCTGAGGCGGATGGATCCCGATCACCTGAAGTCAGGGGTTTGAGACCAGCCTGGCCAACATTAAACCCCATGTCTACTAAAAATACAAAAAAAATTATTCGGGCGTGGTGGTGCACGCCTGTAATCCCAGCTATTCCGAAGGCTGAGGCAGGAAAATCTCTTGAACCCAGGAGACAGAGATTGCAGTGAGCCGAGTTCAGGCCACTCCACTTCAGCTTGGGCAACAGAGCAAGACTCCAATCTCAAAAAAAAAAAAAAAAAAAAAAAAGTCAAAAAATTTAAGAGGTCGTAAAATATCCTAAAAATCTAGAGCAGTGATAAAGACAAATTTGGTGGACTTCTTTTTTTAACTTGAATTATAAATATTTTTGAAACAGAGTCTCCCCGTGTCACTTTGGCTGGGGTGCAGTGGCAGAATCTCAACTCACTGCAACCTCTTCCTTCTGGGTTCAAGTAATTCTCCTGCCTCAGCCTCCGGAGTAGCTGGGATTACTGGCGCTCCATTATGCCCAGCTAATTTTGTTTTCTTTCTTTCTTAATTTTTTTTTTTTTTTTTTGAGGCGGAGTTTCGCTCTTGTTACCCAGGCTGGAGTGCAATGGCGCGATCTAGGCTCACTGCAACCTCCGCCTTCCAGGTTCAAGCAATTCTACCTCAGTCTCCCAAGTAGCTGGGATTACAGGCAAGGGCCACCATGCTCAGCTAAGTTTGTATTTTTAGTAGAGATGGGGGTTTCTCCATGTTGGTCAGGCTGGTCTCGAACTCCTGACCTCAGATGATCTTCCTGCCTTAGCCTCCTAAAGTGCTAGGATTACAGGGATTAGCCACTGCACCTGGCTGCCCAGCTGCTTTTTGCATTTTTTTTTTTTTTTTTTTTTTTTTTTGAGACTGCAACCTCTCCCTCCTGAGTTCAAGCAGTTCTCTGCTTCAGCCTCTCTAGTAGCTGGGATTACAGGCACCTGCAGCCACGCCCGGCTAATTTTTTAATTTTTAGTAGAGCCGGGGTTTCACCATGTTAGCAGACTGGTCTCGAATTCCTGACCTCGTAATCCCCCCGCCTCGGCCTCCCAAATTGCTGGGATTAAAGGTGGGAGGCACCGCGCCCCGCTGATGAATTTACTTACAACGTTTTATCAAATTAGCTCTAGTATTGATAATGCACTATTACCAAAGTGAATGCTGATTTTCTTTTGAACAAAAATTTTACGTATTAATATACATAAAATAGTTTTGGTCACATTTTGAATACATTGAAAAAGAGAATAAAAAAAGAGAACGAATTTTTCCATGCTCTGGGGTGGGCCTGGCTCACCTCAAGGAGGAAGCCCAGCCTGAAAAGGCTGCAGCTTAGGTTGTCACTCTCTTCATTCAGCTCAGCGTCTGATCACATCTTCTGTCACTCAGGGCCAGAGAAGGCGGGGTCTTAAATGTTATCCAATCACGGACGCTGGCCTGGGAACTGTCCAATGAGGCACACAGCGGGAGCGGACAGGGCGGCTTCCGGGATATAGCGGGGTCTTTGTCTCTTGCTGCGTTCGGAGCTCCATGTCTCTTCTTCACTGGCCTCTGCCCTCTCCTTTTAGAGGCCGAGCCTCTGTGACCTTGTGACCTGTAGGTATTGGAGATCCACAGCTAAGACGCCAGGACCCCGTGAAAGCCTAGAAATGGTGAGAGTGCTGGGTTCGACATTCCGACAGAGGGGTTGGGACTGATTGGAACCAGTGGGAAGTGACTGTGGCGGGGCTCAGGCCTCGCCGCTGTCAGCTCCACAATCTGTGCCTCTAGTTCTCCTTGCCCAGCTGGGCTTCAGTCCCCTTCAGCCGCAAGATGGCGGCTGCCGGGCGTCCTGTTTTTTCCCTGCCCGGTGACTGTGCCCTGGCCTGGAGCCCTCTCTGGGCAGCTCTGCAGCAGTAGGCTCCCTCTCTCAGATTGTGCAGAGACCACTGGAGGATCCTCAGGACGGAATCCTGACTCGGGGTGCGGGTTCATGAATGGGAAGAGCTTTGGTGCATGGAGTCCCCAGGCTTTCTTTTTTCCTATTAAAAATTTACAGGTGTCAACGTGGAAATATTAAATAATTAAATCAAAGAGTGATTAAAAAATTTTAGAGCACCCAGCTGTGGTTTGTAATTTGTGGTCCATGGAAGGGACTTGATGGAAAGATTTTTATAAGGTTCAGGATAAAGAAAACGAAATTCAATTATTGGCAAGGTATAGTTATGTAGTCCCCTTCCCCTCCACACACACCCCAGACAGTCTCACTCTGTTGCTTAGGCTGGAGTGCAGTGGTGTGATATCGGCTTATTGCATCCTCTGCTTCCCGGGTTCAAGCGATTCTCGTGCCTGAGCCTTTCTAGTAGCTGGAACTACAGGCAGCTGTCACCACACCCAGCCAATATTTTTTTATTTTTAGTAGAGATGGGGTTTCACCATGTTGGCCAGGCTGGTCTCGAACTTCTTACCTTAGGTGATCTACCCACCTCGGCCTCCCAAAGTGCTGGGATTACAGGAATGAGCCACCATGCCTGGCCTAGTTTCTTGATTTTTACAGTCTAGGTGGAAATATCCTGGTTGTGTAATCAGAGCTTAGTTGACAGTTTAGAGTTGTTTAAGTCTGAATTTTGTTCTGGCAATGTAGTAATTTACCAAAAAATGCTCTTGAGTTTAGTTTTTTTTAGAAATTGAAATCTGGGAACTAGAGCCACCTTAGTCTAATTGCCTGCCACATAATTATTTTCACACTCCACAGGGGACTGATTTTTCCCTCAGTTTTTCACATGTGCTTCAAGGAGGGCCTCAAGTCCCCCCTTGTCTCCTATTCCTCCAGCCTAACTCTGGCTTGCTGTAAAATTCTAAATTTCCATTTTTTTTCTGACATTTCCAAATGGCAATTCCCCGTTTTAATTTTCTTTTTCTTTTTGAGATGGAGTTTTGCTCTTGTTGCCCACACGAGTGTAATGGTGGGATCTCAGCTCACTGCAATCTCTGCCTCCCGGGTTCAAGCAATTCTCCTGCCTCAGTCTCCCAAGTAGCTGGGATTACAGGCACCCGCCACCACGCCTAGCTAATTTTTGTATTTTTAGTAGAGTTGGGGTTTCGCTGTGTTGGCCATGCTAGTTTCGAACTCCTGATCTCGTGATCCGCCTACCTCGGGCTCCCAAAGTGCTAGGATTACAGGTGGGAGCCATCACACCCAGTCCAATTTCCCTTTTCTAATTCACTTTATCAACTATTTTTTTAGTGTACATTTTGATACCTATATTAATTTACCTTTTTTTTTTTTTAAAAAAATTCTTGAGATGGAGACTTGCTCTCCAGGCTGGAGTGTAGTGGCGCAATCTAGGCTCACTACAACTTCAGACCCCTGGACTCAAACTATTCTCCTGTCTTAGTCTCCCAGGTAGATGGAATTACAGGTGCCCACTGTCATGCCTGGCTAATTTTTGTATTTTTAGTAGAGACAGGTTTCACTATGTTGGCCAGGCTGGTCTCAAACTCCTGGCTTCAAGCTATCTGTCTGCCTTGACCTCCCAAAGAGCTGGGATTACAGACATGAGCCACTGAGCCTGGCCAATTAATCAGTTTTTGACAAAGCATTTGATGGCACATTTAAAAATTTTGGCTTTTTTTTTTTTTTTTTGAGACGGAGTTTCACTCATGTTACCCAGGTTGGAGTGCAATGGCGCGATCTCGGCTCACTGCAACCTCCACCTCCTGGGTTCAGGCAATTCTCCTGCCTCAGCCTCCTGAGTAGCTGGGATTACAGACACATACCACCATGCCCAGCTAATTTTTTGTATTTTTAGTAGAGACGGGGTTTCACCATGTTGACCAGGATGGTCTCGATCTCTTGACCTCGTGATCCACCCGCCTCGGCCTCCCAAAGTGCTGGGATTACAGGCTTGAGCCACCGCGCCCGGCGGCTTTTTTTTTTTTTTTTGATAAACATTTCCTATGAGAAGAAAGCAAAGAATAATTTCCTGACACTATACTATAAAATATCTCTGTGTGTTTTTTTGTCGTCTCTTTTCCCTAGACACAGATATTTTTTCAGAATGTTTTTGGGTAAAGTTTTCCTTTTGGAAATTTTATAGGGTGATGTGTCTTCAGTCACCTTTTAGTTTTTTCTTGGACCTGGGTTTCAGCACTGTATGGGGATAAACCAAAATACCCACCATGGCCGGTGGCTATGTCTGCAACAGTGTCTAGTGAATATCAGCTTCTGTATCATTTTCTGTCATAGGAAAACCTGAGGTATTGAGTGTAGCTTCTCAAGTGTTCAGGTGGATGTTAAGAGGATAAGAGGGAATTCCTGGTGCACTTTTTTTTTGTTTGTTTGTTTAAGCTAATTCCTTGAGACATTCATATTGTCTTCACCCAACCCAGCTTTCATTTCTTGGAGACACATTGCTGGTCAGCCAATCAGATACTAGCATTGAGGAGAAAACAAATAATTTTTGCCTGCTGGATTTTCTTAGGGGGGCAGAAAAGTAGTAAAAAATTTCTAGGATAAAAAACAAAAAACAAACAACCCCTAGGACTCCAAAAGACCAAAAGAAAAAGAAAAAAACAAGCAAACAAAAAAAATGACCCCAGTGAGATGGTTTAAGAACTTGCAGAGTAAAACGTGCCTGAGGCATTCACTGCGGCATAATTCAGAGCCTCTTCAGAGGAGGTTATTGAGCACTCAAGTGAGCAGGGCGGGGTGGGACAATCTGTCAAGTAATTGAATGGCTTGACTTTTTGACACATGAGTAAGACGTATCTGTACCTTGAAAAGATTTGTTCACTTATTTTTACCTAAAGTTTTTTTTGTTTTTTTTTTGACAGTTAATCTCTGCCACCAGGCTGGAGTGCAGTGGTGGCATCTCGACTCATTGCAACCTCCAAATCCTGAGTTTATGTGTTTCTCATGCCTCAGCCTCCCAAGTAGCTGGGACTACAGGTGTGAACCACCATACCCAGCTAGTTTTTGTATTTTTAGTAGAGACAGGGTTTTGCCATGTTAGCCAGGCCGGTCTCAAAATTCTGACCTTAAGTGACTCACCTGCGTGAGCCTTCCAAAGTGCTGAGATTACAGGTGTGAGCCACTGTGCCCAGCAGACCTCAGTTTTTTAACTGTATATTGCATTTTATTAGTAGAGCTTGAAAGGCAAGAAAATATTTCCAAAGGGCATAAAATATATGTCACAAAAAATTAATATCTAATAATATATTTATTTGTTGAAAATTTTCATTTACCTTTTTCTTTCTCAGAGTGAATTTAGAAATTT
This sequence comes from Sapajus apella, assembly GCF_009761245.1. NCBI lineage: Eukaryota > Metazoa > Chordata > Mammalia > Primates > Cebidae > Sapajus > Sapajus apella. Next base: position 118,694 of record NW_022437206.1, read on the forward strand.
CCTCTGGTGTTTTTTTTTTTTTTTTTTTTTTTTTTTGAGACAGCCTAGCTCCATCGCCAGGCACCAGGCTGGAGTCCAGTGGCGCGATCTCAGCTTACTGCAACCTCTGCCTCCTGGTTTCAAGCAATTCTCCTGCCTCAGCCTCCCGAGTAGCTGGGACTACAGGCACATGCCACCACGCCCAGCTAATTTTTGTATTTTTAGTAGAGATGGGGTTTCACCATGTTGGCCAGGATGGTCCCGATCTCTTGACCTCGTGATCCGTCCGCCTCGGCCTCCCAAAGTGCTGGGATTATAGGCCTGAGCCACTGTACCCGGCCTCTGGTGTGTTTTTTATGACTCAGTGATTTCAAACAGAATTCTATCTAGCTTTTAGAATGTTAGCTACCAAGGAAAATAATAAAGAAAATTTCTATTCAATTTCAGCTGTAGAAAATGAATACATTTCCACAAAAAATGTGGTAGATAATTTGTGAGTTGCATAGATTTCTGAAAACTTCAGTTCTTTTTTTTTAGCCGGGTAAACTTGTGGCAGTGAATATCTTTGTTTTATATTCTGGTTTTAGTTTGTTTGTTTTTGAGATGGAGTCTCACTGCGATGCCCAGACTGGAGTACAATGGTGCAATCTCAGCTCACTGCAACTATCACTTCCCATGTTCAAGTGATTTTCCTGCCGCAGTCCCGAGTAGCTGGGACTACAGGCACATATCACCACACCCAACTAATTTTTGTATTTTTAGTAGAGATGGGGTTTCACCATGTTGTCCAGGCTTGTCTTGAACTCCTAACGCCAAGTGATTCCACCACCTTGGCCTCTCAAAGTGCTGGGATTACAGGTTCGTGAGCCACCAAGCCTGGCCCTATATCCTGTTATTTTGATTTTTGAGTTTAATGCTAAATTTTATTTTATTTTATTTATTTATCGTTTGAGACGGAGTCACTCTGTCGCCCAGGCTGGAGTACAATGGTGTGATCTTGGCTCACTGCAACCTCCAGCTCCTGGATTCAAGTATCTCCTGCCACAGCCACCCGAGTAGGGATTACAGGCATCTGCCACCACGCCTGGCTAATTTTCATATTTTTAGTAGAGACAGGGTTTTGCCATGGTGGCTAGGCTGGTCTCGAACTCCTGACCTCAGGCAATCTGCCTGCCTGAGGAAAAAATACATTTATTGTTTGAAATAAATAATACATTTATTGTTTGAAAGAAAGAAGAAATAATACATTTATTGTTTGAAAGAAAGAAATACTTTTTCTTTTCTTACTCAGGTATAAAATATAAGCACCTTAAAATTTTCTCCCCTTATATGAAGACTTTGAGGAATTTTGGGAAGGTCTTATTGCAGATAAAGTTGATATTTTTTAAAGACAGTTTCTTGACTTTTTAAAATGAAACAGATACATGTAAAAAATTGAATTTCAAAGGAGTATTGCAACAGGAGGAAGCAGCAAATGTAAGATTTTTAAAGATTGCAAAGATTAGGCAGAAAAGGACTATTTTTTTCTAGGGAAAAGCAAACAAGATTAGTAAGTTGGTTGGAGGGGAATGTTTAAATCTTGAAATGGAGGGTAATAAAGTCAGAATTTAGATCAGAGAATGTTTTACCCTGAAGCCAGCATGTTCTTAAGAGGGACATAAAATGGGGTCGTATGGTGGCTCAGACTGAGTAGCTCAGAGTTCAGGAGCCATTAGGAAGAAAATAAACTTCAGTTCAGTTTGATTAGGAAGTATTTTATGTTGACCGCTGAAGACAAAGTCAGCTGATTTTTAAATGAGAAAAAGGAGAAAATGTGCAATCATTTTTCTGGCTCTGTGATAGGTAAGAAAAGAAAGCACCATTTAAGTCATAATGGAAAGGGTTTTTTCTTTCATAAAGTGTTCCTGGAGAACACAAAGAATAGAGAATTTTATTAATCACAGCTGTTGATCATTTGTATGCTTCATCTTTTCTCACCTTTTTCTTGGTCCTATACTTGACTTTTTGGGGGTTGTATCTTTTTTTTTTTTTTCTCCCAGATGTTAGTTTTACTCTTGTTGCTCAGGCTGGAGTGTAATGGCACAATCTCGGCTCACCACAACTTCCGCCTCCCAGGTTCAAGCAATTCTCCTGCCTCAGCCTACTGAGTAGCTGGGATTACAGGCATGCGCCATTATGCCCTGCTAATTTTGTATTTTTAGTAGAGACAGGGTTGCTCCATATTGGTCAGGCTGGTCTCGAACTCTGACCTCAGGTAATCTGCTCACCTCAGCCTCCCAAAGTGCTGGGACTACAGGCATGAGCCACTGCGCCTGGCTGGGATTGTATCTTTTGTATAAAAATGGTAAAGGTAACTACAGTGTTCTGCTGAGTTCTGTGAGTAACTCTATCAAATTGGTAAATTTCAGTAACATTATGGGAGTTCTCAATTTTTAAACAGTATCTCAGAAGCATAGATGGGCTTATGGGGTTTGTGACTGGCATCTGCTGTGAGGACAACGTTGTGGGACCGAGCCCTGAATCGGGCTTTGCTGATTCTGGGTGGTGTCAGAATTCAAGTGTTAGACAATAAGTTGGTATTGCAGAATTGCTTGTTGTTCAGCAAACTCGACAGATTTGGTGGCAGAAGAAAGATATTACAGTCTCCTGGCCTAGAATAAAACTTTGGATGTCCAGGAATGGGAGGCTGTGCCCTGCCCTACACAGGCTGTCACACTGTTTCTTGTTCTGTGATACCAGCTCTCCTTCCAAGGTGACAGAGGACTAAAAACTTAGAGAAAAGCAGCTCTGATGACAGACCCCTTTTGCCACAGCTGCCACCACAGGATTTTCACCCACTCACAAACATACCCACTAGACATTAATGTGTCCACACCTCTCCCAGGACGAGGAACCACACTCAGGAATTTTACCACAGCATTTTTGTTCATCGTGTTTTTTTTGCCAAAAACTTACAAAAGTGTCTACAAGTCTCCTGGCCTATTCTCACCTCCAAACAATCTGCAGTAGTAGCAGCAACCTGTTTTCTCCACCAGCCTAGGATTCTGGACCGCTGGTTCATAATGTCATCTGCCTGCATGGACCCAGAAATAAATCAGAGTACAGCCCACCTGGGCCACCGTAAGTAGCACAAACCAGTCCTTCAGCCTGCATTGCACTCTTTCCCACCCAGGTTTTTTTTTTTTTTTTTAAACTTTTATTTGTTGTTTAGGGATACATGTAAAGGTTTGTTGTGCAGGTAAAATTGTGTCCTGGGGGTTTTGTGTGTACATTATTTTGTAACTAAGGTACTAGCATAGTACCAAAGAGGTATTTTTTCTGACTGTGTTGCTGCTCCCACCCTCCACCCCTAACTAGGCCTCAGTGTTTGTTCTTCCTTTCTGTGTTCCTGTGTTTTTCCTTTTTAGCTCTTACTTATAAACGAAATGCATTTGGTTTTGTTTTTACATTAGTTTTCTAAGAATAATGGTCTCAAGCTTTATCCATTGTTGCTGTAAAAGACATAATCTTGTTTTTGGTTGTTTTTTATTGCCACACAGTATTCTATGATGTTTATGTACCATATTTTTAAATTATGTATTTTATGTTACGTTGTGTTGTTTTATTTTTGGAGACAGGGTCTCTATTGCCCAGGCTAAAGTAAAGTGGCGTGATGTTGGCTCACTGTAGCCTCAACCTTCCAGCCTCAAGGAATCTTCTTTATGAGACAGTGTCTCTCTTGCTGCCCAGCGCGAGTGCAGTGTGCAATCTTGGCTCACTGCAATCTCCGCCTCCTGGGTTCAGGTGATTCTCCTGTCTCAGCCTCCTGAGTAGCTGGGATGATAGTCACCTACCACCACCATGCCTGACAAATTTTTGTATTTTTAGTAGAGATGAGGTTTCACCATGTTGATCAGACTGGTCTTGAACTTCTGACCTCAAGTGATCCACTTGCCTTGGCATCCCAAAGTGCTGGGATTACAAGCATGAGCCATCGTGGTGGGCCAAGCAATCCCCTTGTACCCCAGCCTTTCAAGTAGCTGGGACTACAGGCGTGTGCCATCGCACCTAGCTATTTTTTTTTTTTTTATTGTTTTAGAGGTTGGATTTTTTATGTTGCTCACTCTGGTCTCAAACTCCTGAGCTCAGACAATCCACCTGTTTTGGCCTCAACGTGCTAGGATTACAGACATAAGCCATTGTACCCGATTATACTAAATTTTCTTTATCCAGTCTACCATCGATAGGCATTCAAGTTGATTCTATATGTCTGCTATTGTGAATAATGCTGCAGTGAATACGCTTGTGCTTAGGTCTTTATGATAGAATAATTTATATTTCTTTGAGTATATACCCAATTATGAGGTTGCTTGGTGAAATGGTAAATCTGGTTTTAGTTCTGCGAGGAATTGTCACACTACCTTTTACAATGGTTGAATTAACGTACACTCTTAACAGCAGTGTATAAGTATTTCGTTTCTCAGCCATCACAACATCTATTTTTTGACTTTTTAATAGCTGTTCTCACTGGTGTAAGATGGCATCTTGTGTTTTTTCTTTGCATTTTTGTAGTGATTATTGATGAGCATTTTATTATATGCTTGTTAGCCACATATTTGTCTTCTTTTGAAAAGCAACTTTTTCATGTTTTTTATCTACGTTTTAGTGAGGTCTTTTTTTTCTCTAAACTTGTTTAAGTTTCTTATGGATTCTAGATACTAGATCTTTGTCAGAAGCATAGTTTGCAAATATTTTCTACTATTTTGTAGGTTGTCTGTTTACTGTGTTGATAGTTTCCTTTTCTGTGAAGAATCTATTTAGTTTAATTAGGTCCAATTTGTCAATTTTGGCTTTTGTTGCAATTGCTAAGTTGCAGCAATTCCCAAGTTATCTTCCAGGGTTGTTTTTTTTTTTTTTAATGATTTTAAAATACACATTTCAGTCTTTAATTATTCTTTCTTTCTTTCTTTTTTTTTTTTAAAGACAGGGTTTCACCATGTTGGTCAGGCTGGTCTTGAACTCCCGACCTCAGGCGATCTGCCCACCTTGGCCTCCAAAGTGCTTGGATTACAGGCGTGAGCCACCATGCCCGGCCAGTCTTTAATTATTCTTGAGTTTATTTTTGTATATGGTGTAATAAAAGTAGTCCAGTTTCGGTCTTCGATATAGTGCTAGCTAGTTATTCCACCACCATTAAAAAAATAGGAAATTCTTTCCACATTTCTATTTCTGTTGTCACCTTTGTTCATGATCACATGGCTTTAGGTGTGTGGCATTATTTCTGAACTCCCTATTCTGTTGCATTGGTCTATGAATTTGTTTCTGTACCATTCCATGTTGCTTCGTTTACTGTAGCTCTGTAGTATAATTTGAAGTCAGGTAATGTAATGCCTTCAGCTTTGTTGTTTTTGCTTATGATTACCTTGGCTATTTGGACCCTTTTTTGGTTTTAAATAAATTTTAAATAGTGGGGTTTTTTTCCCCTTTAGTTTTGTTAAAAATATTTTGGTCCTTTGAATAGAATAGCATTAAATCTGTAAATTTTGGGGGGCAGTATGATCATGCTTAGGATATTGATCTTTTCTATTTACGAGCTTAAAGTTGTTTTCTATTTGTGCCATTTCTGATTGCTTTAAGCATTGTTTTGTCATTCTTATAGAGATCTTTCACCTAGCTGGTTAGCTATATTCATAAATATTTTATTCTTTTTGTGGCAATTGTGAATGTGATTGTGTTTATATTCATATTTGGGTCGGATGTTGTTGATTTTCAGGAATGCAACTAATTTTGTACATTTATTCTGTATCCTGAAATTACACTGATGTTGTTTGTAAGTTTAAAGAGCTTTTTTGCCAAGACTATATGGTTTTTCAGATGTAGAATCAGGTAGTCTGCAAACAGGGATAGTTTGATTTCCTCTCTTCCTGTTTAAATGCCCCTTATTTTTATATTTTGCCTGATTGCTCTGACCAGGACTTCCAATTTTATCTTGAATAGTTGTGTTGAAAGAAGGCATCTTTGTTTTGTGCCAGTTTTCAAGGAGGAATGCTTCAAGCTTTATTTTTATTTTTATTTTTTATTTTTGAGATAGAGTTTTCTTTTGTTTCCCGGGCTGGAGTGCAGTGGCACAATCTTGGCTCACTGCAGCTTCCACCTTCTGGGTTCAAGTCTTCTCTTTTCCTAGCCTTTTGAGTATCTGGGATTATAGTTAACCACCCTCACACCTGGCTAATTTTTGTAATTTTAGTAAAGACAGCGTTTTGCCATGTCAGCTAGGTTGATCTCAAACTCCTGACTTCAGGTGATCCACCTGCCTTGGCCTCCTAAAGTGCTGGAATTACAGGTGTGAGCCACTGCACCCATCTGCTTCCAGGTTTTGTCCATTCAGTATGTTGGCTGAGGTTTTGTCATAGATAACTTATTATTTTAAAGTATGTACCTTCAATGCCTAGGTTATTGAGGATTTTTAACATAAAAGGTGTTAAATTTTATTGAAAGTTTTTTCAGCATCTATGGAATTAATCTTGGGGTTTCTGTCTTTAGTTCTGTTTATGTCATGAATCACATTTATGATTTGTGTATGTTGAACCAACCTTGCATTCCCAAAACAAATTTTACTTGATCATAGTTTTTTAGCTATTTTATATGCTGCTGGATTTCGTTAGTATTTTGTTGAGGATTTTTGCATTAATGTTCAAAGATATTGGCCTGATTTTTTTTTTTTTTTTTTTAAATCTCTGCCAGGTTTTGGTATTAGAGTCATGCTATTCTTATATAGTAAGTTGGAGATAAGTTACTTTTTCTTAATTTCTTAAAATAGTTTTAGTAGAAATGGTACCAGCACTTTTTTGTGCATCTGGTAGAATCCAGCTGTGAATCTGTCTGGTCCTTGGCTTTATTTGGTTGGTAGGCTATCTATTACTAATTCAATTTTTAAGCTTTTTATTTATCTATTTAGGGCTTTTTTTTTTTTTTTTTTTTCAATTTTTCCATTCTTGTAAAAATGTATTTGTTCAATAGTTTCTTCTTTTTCTTTTTCTTTTTCTTTTATTTTTTTAAGAGACGGGGTCTCACAATGTTGCCGAGGCTCGAGTGCAGTGGCTATTCACAGGTGCGATCTCACTACTGATCAGCATGAAAGTTTTGACCTGCTCTATTTTTGACCTGGGGCAGTTTATCCCTCCTTAGGCAACCTGGTGGTTCCCCGCTCCTGGGAGGTCACCATATTGATGCCGAACTTAGTGCGGACGCCCGATTGGCATAGCGCACAACCGCCCAGAACTCCTGGACTCAAGCGATCCTCCCACCTCAGCCTCCTGAGTAGCTGGGACTACAGGCATGTGCCATGAACCTTTTTTTTTTTTTTCTTTCTCTGAGGCAGAGTCTTGCTCTGTTGCTCAGGCTGGAATACAGTGGCCTGCTCTTGGTTCACTGCAGCCTCCGGCACCTGGGTTTAAGCAATTCTCTGCCTCAGCCTCCCAAGTACCTGGGATTACAGGCACCCACCACCACCTGGGCTAATCTTAGTATTTTTATTAAAGAAAGGATTTCATCATCTTGGCCAGCCTGGTCTTGAACTCATGATTTCGTGATCCACTTGCCTTGGCCTCTCAAAGTGCTGGGATTACAGGTGTGAGCCACCAGTCGCCGGCCAATTTTTAATTTTTTTTCAAGATTGTTTTATTTGTGTCCACGGAAGTGTTCATAGTAGACTTCATTATTTTTTTGTGGGGTCAGTGGTAGTGTCTTTTGTTATTTCTGATTGTGTTTATTTCAATAATTCCTACTTTCTTCATTAGTTTAGCTAGTGGTTTATTTATCTTATTTTTTTTCCCATAGATTTAATTACTGGATTTCTTGATATTTTGTAAAATTTTTATGTCTAAATTTAGTTAAGATTTGATTTTGGTTATTTCTTGCCTGCTTCTAGCTTAAGGGTTGATTTGCGTTTGCTTCTTTCATTCTTTTATTTATAATGTCAGGTTGTTAAATGAAGATCTTTCTAACTTTTTGATTTGGGAGTTAAATGGTATAAATTTCTCTTTTAACACTACCTTAGCTGTATTGCAGAGAGATTCTGGTGTGTGTGTGTGTGTGTGTGTGTGTGTGTGTGTGTGTGTGTTTCGGTTGTTCTTTTTTTGTTTCTTTAATTTTTTTTGAGATGGAGTTTCACTCTTGATGCCCAATTTGAGTGTAATGGCACGATCTCAACTCACTGCAACCTCCACCTCCTGGATTCAAGCATTGTCCTACCTCAGCCTCTCAAGTAGTTGGGATTAAAGGCATGTTCCACCACTCCCACCTAATTTTTGTAATTTTAGCAGAGATGGGGCTAGGCTGGTCTTGAACTCCTAACCTCGTATGATCTGCCTGCTTCACCTTCCCAAACTGCTGGAATTACAGGCATGAGCCACAATGTGTGGCCTGTTTTTTTGTCCTTATTTGTTAAAAAACAAAAACAAAAACAAAAAAACTTACTGGTTTCTGCCTTAATTTCATTATTTACCAATAAGTTATTCAAGTGCAGGTTGTTTAATTTTTATGTAATTGTGTGGTTTCAAGTTGTTTTCTTTTTATTGAATTATATTTGTGTCAAGCTGTGGTCTATCTGTATGGTTTGTATAATTTTGAGATTTTGAATTTACTGAGGATTGTTTTATTTCTGATTGTGTGGTCAGTTTTAGAGTATATATAAAAATATCTCTATCTCTATCTATGTATATATTTTTGAGACGAGGTGTTGCTTAGTCACTCAGGCTGGAGTGAAGTGGCACAATCTCAGCTCACCACAACTTCTGCCTTATGGGTTCAAGTGATTCTCCTGCCTCAGTCTCCCGAGTAGCTGGGATTTCAGGTGCCCACTACCACGCTCAGCAATTTTTTTGTGTTTTTAGTAGAGATGGGGCTTTGCCATGTTGGCCAGGCTGGTCTCAAACTCCTGACCTGAAGTGATCCACCTGCCTTGGCCTCCCAAAGTGCTAGGATTGCAGGCGTGAGCCACTGCAGCTGGCGAGAAGAATGTATATTATGTTATGTTTACACAAAGAGTTAATTCAGTAGATGTCTGTTAAAAATATTTGGTCAAATGTTGAGTTTAGGTCCTAATATTTTGTTACTTTTCTTCTTCCATTATCTGTCTATTAGTGCCTGTAGGATATTGTAGTCTCCCTCTATTATTATGTCAGAATCTAAATCTCTTTATAGGTTTCTAAGAACTTGTTTTATTCATGTGAACCCATGAATTTTATATAACACCTTTCTCTCTTCTGCTTTTTTTCCCCATAAACACTTCCATGTGTGCACAGTGTGTAGAATTTAGATGTTCAAGAGTTAAAAAAAATGTTTAGAGACCTGGCTGTTGTAAAAGAAACTATAACTTAGAAGTAAGAGGCTTAATTAGTCTACATACAAATAAGAGAAAATAGCTTACTAAAATCTCTACTCTTAAAACATTTAGATTATATGTAGATTTTCATCTTCCTTCTTTTGAAATATATGTAAATCATATTAACAGCTAAATAAATGTTTTGTCATTTTTTTTCTTTTTGACTCAGGACTGTCTTTATCTGGGACCTGACATTAATTGCTTGGTTTTTGTTTTGGCAAAAGATAATTCTTATTATTTTTAGTCTTTTAAAGTTGACACAGATTTGTTCAGAGTAAAGCTGATTCCAAGAGCACATAAAAGTTGAGCATAAAAGCCGGGTTACATTTAGCAATACAGAATTATAAAGACTAAAAGACACTGAGTAAGTTGTTTGACAGAAATGTGATTATCCAAGGTAATTATTTGCAGGCTGAATTATTTATACTACAGAAGAAAAAAGAGTTCAGTTTTCTTTCTTTCTCTTTTTTTTTTTTTTTTTTTAATGGAGATGGGGTTTCTCCATGTTGGCCAGACAGGTCTCAAACCCCTGACCTCAGGTGTGATCCGCCTAACTCGGCCTCCCAAAGTGCTGGGATTACAGGCGTGAGCCACCGTGCCCGGCCTTTTTTTTTTTGAGATGAGGCTTAGCTCTTGTTGCCCAGGCTGGAGTGCAATGGCGCAGTCTCGGCTTACTGAAACCTCCACCTTCCAGGCTCAAGCCATTCTCCTGCCTCATCTTCACAAGTAGCTGGGATTACAGGTTCCTGCTACCATGTTTCGCTAAGTTTTTGTATTTTTAGTAGAGATGGGGTTTTACCATGTTGGCCATGGCTGGTCTCAAACTTCTGACCTCAGGTGAGCTGACAACCTCAGCCTCCCAAAGTGCTGGGATTACAGGCATGAGCCACCATGCCCGGCCTCAGTTTATAAACTGAACTGTGGAGTCTGTTGTCAAACTTTGATTTCTATTTATTATTTAGTACAATTAGCATAGTTATGTGTAGTGTTTGTAAACAGCCTGCATTCATACACATTCAATAGTATTTTCTACAATAGTATGAGTATAAAGTCACAATATTTACTTTGAATGCATTCCTTAGTTATTTTAATATTGTGTTTCATACTTTTAAAAAGTACAGTTTCTCAACTGAATTATAGTTACAGAAAATTTTTGAAAATCTTTTTTTTTTTTCCCATTTATTTTATTGCATTTTATGTTTTGGGGTACATGTGAAGAACATGCAAGATTGTTGCATAGGTACACATGTGGCAGTGTGATTTGCTGCCTTCCTCCCCATCACCTACTTCTGGCATCTCTCCCCTTGCTATCTCTCCCCAGCTCCCCACCCCCCACCGTCCCTCCCCTATTTCCCCCCAACTGACCCCAGTGTGTAGTGCTCCCCTCCCTGTGTCCATGTGTTCTCATTGTTCAACACCCGCCTATGAGTGAGAACATGCGGTGTTTGATCTTCTGCTTCTCTGTCAGTTTGCTGAGAATGATGGTTTTCAGGTTCACCCATGTCCCAACAAAGGACACAAACTCATCGTTTTTGATGGCTGTGTAATATTCCATGGTGTATATGTGCCACATTTTCCCTATCCAGTCTATCGTCGATGGGCATTTGGGTTGGTTCCAGGTCTTTGCTATTGTAAACAGTGCTGCAAGGAACATTTGTGTGCACATGTCCTTATAGTAGAACGATTTATAATCCTTTGGATATATACCCAGTAATGGGATTGCTGGGTCAAATGGAATTTCTATTTCTAGGTCCTTGAGTAATCGCCACACTGTCTTCCACAATGGTTGAATTAATTTACACTCCCACCAACAGTGCAAAAGTGTTCCTATTTCTCCACATCCTCTCCAGCATCTGTTGTCTCCAGATTTTTTAATGATCGCCATTCTAACTGGCGTGAGATGGTATCTCAATGTTGTTTTGATTTGCATTTCTCTGATGACCAGTGATGATAAGCATTTTTTCATATGTTTGTTGGCCTCATGTATGTCTTCTTTTGTAAAGTGTCTGTTCATATCCTTTGCCCACTTTTGAATGGGCTTGTTAGTTTTTTTCTTGTAGATCTGTCTTAGTTCTTTGTAAATTCTGGATATCAGCCCTTTGTCAGATGGGTAAACTGCAAAAATTTTTCCCCATTCTGTTGGTTGCTGATTCACTCTAATGACTGTTTCTTTTGCTATGCAGAAGCTGTGGAGTTTGATTAGGTCCCATTTGTCTATTTTGGCTTTTGTTGCCAATGCTTTTGGTGTTTTGGTCATGAAGTCCTTGCCTATACCTATGTCCTGAATTGTTTTGCCTAGATTTTCTTCTAGGATTTTTATGGTGTTAGGTCTTATGTTTAAGTCTTTAATCCATCTGGAGTTAATTTTAGTGTAAGGTGTCAGGAAGGGGTCCAGTTTCTGCTTTCTGCACATGGCTAGCCAGCTTTCCCAACACCATTTATTGAACAGGGAATCCTTTCCCCATTGCTTGTTTTTGTCTGGTTTGTCAAAGATCAGATGGTTGTAGATATGTTGTGTTGCCTCCGAGACCTCTGTTCTGTTCCATTGGTCTATATCTCTGTTTTGGTACCAGTACCATGCTGTTTTGATTACTGTAGCCTTGTAGTATAGTTTGAAGTCTGGTAGCGTGATGCCCCCCGCTTTGTTCTTTTTGCTTAGAATTGACTTGGCTATGCGGGCTCTCTTTTGGTTCCATATGAAGTTTAAGGTGGTTTTTTCCAGTTCTGCGAAGAAGGTCATTGGTAGCTTGATGGGGATAGCATTGAATCTGTAAATTACTTTGGGCAGTATGGCCATTTTCACGATATTGATTCTTCCTAACCATGAACATGGAATGTTTCTCCATCTGTTTGTGTCCTCTCTTATTTCGTTGAGCAGTGGCTTGTAGTTCTCCTTGAAGAGGTCCTTTACATTCCTTGTTAGTTGTATTCCTAGGTATTTTATTCTCTTTGTGGCAATTGTGAATGGAAGTATGTTCTTGATTTGGCTCTCTTTAAGTCTGTTATTGGTGTATAGGAATGCATGTGATTTTTGCACATTGATTTTGTATCCTGAGACTTTGCTGAACTTGCTTATCAGTTTCAGGAGGTTTGGGGCTGAGACGATGGGGTCTTCTAGATATACAATCATGTTGTCTGCAAATAGAGACAATTTGACTTCCTCCTTTCCTATTTGAATGCCATTTATTTCTTTTTCTTGCCTGATTGCTCTGGCTAGAACTTCTAATACTATATTGAATAGCAGTGGTGAGAGCGGGCATCCTTGTCTGGTGCCACATTTCAAGGGGAATGCTTCCAGTTTTTGCCCATTCAGTATGATATTGGCTGTTGGTTTGTCATAAATAGCTTTTATTATTTTGAGATACGTTCCATCTATACCTAGCTTATTGAGTGTTTTTAGCATAAAGGGCTGCTGAATTTTGTCAAAGGCCTTCTCTGCATCAATTGAGATAATCATGTGGTTTTTGTCTTTGGTTCTGTTTATGTGGTGAATTACGTCTATAGACTTGCATATGTTGAACCAACCTTGCATCCCCAGGATGAAGCCTACTTGATCATGGTGGATAAGCTTTTTGATGTGCTGTTGCAATCGGCTTGTCAGTATTTTATTGAAGATTTTTGCATCTATGTTCATCATGGATATTGGCCTGAAGTTTTCTTTTCTTGTTGAGTCTCTGCCGGGTTTTGGAATCAGGATGATGTTGGTCTCATAAAATGATTTGGGAAGGATTCCCTCTTTTTGTATTGTTTGGAATAGTTTCAGAAGAAATGGTACCAGCTCCTCTTTGTATGTCTGGTAGAATTCAGCTGTGAACCCGTCTGGACCTGGGCTTTTTTTGGGTGGTAAGCTCTTAATTGCTGCCTCAACTTCAGACCTTGTTATGGGTCTGTTCATGGTTTCGGCTTCTTCCTGGTTTAGGCTTGGCAGGAGGCAAGTGTCCAGGAATTTATCCATTTCTTCCAGGTTTATTAGTTTGTGTGCATAGAGTTGTTTATAATAATCTCTGATGATGGTTTGAATTTCTGTGGAATGTGTGGTGGTATCCCCTTTATCGTTTTTTATTGCATCAATTTGGTTACTCTCTCTTTTCTTTTTTATTAATCTGGCTAGTGGTCTGTCTATTTTGTTGATCTTTTCAAAAAACCAGCTCCTGGATTTATAGATTTTTTGAAGGGTTTTTTGGTGTCTCTATCTCCTTCAGTCCTGCTCTGATCTTAGCTATTTCTTGTCTTCTGCTAGACTTTGAGTTTTTTTGATCTTGCTCCTCTAGCTCTTTCAGTTTTGACGATAGGGTGTCAATTTTTGATCTCTCCTTGCTTCTCATGTGGGCACCTATTGCTATATATTTTCCTCTAGAGACTGCTTCAAATGTGTCCCAGAGATTCTGGTATGTTGTGTCTTCATTCTCGTTGGTTTTGAAGAACATCTTTATTTCTGTCTTCATTTCATTGTTTATCCAGTCAACATTCAAGAGCAAGCTGTTCCGTTTCCATGAAGCTGTGCGGTTCTGGGTTAGTTTTTGAATTCTGAGTTCTAACTTGATTGCACTGTGGCCTGAGAGACTGTTTGTTATGATTTCCGTTCTTTTGCATTTGCTGAGGAGTGATTTACTCCCAATTATGTGGTCAATTTTAGAGTAGGTGTGATGTGGTGCTGAGAAGAATGTATATTCTGTGGATTTTGGTTGGATAGTTCTGTAAATGTGTATTAGGTTTGCTTGATCCGGGTCTGAGTTCAAGTCCTGGATATCCTTGTTAATTTTCTGTCTGGGTGATCTGTCTAATATAGACAATGGGGTGTTAAAGTCTCCCACTATTATTGTGTGGGAGTCTAAGTCTCTTTGTAAGTCATTAAGAACTTGCCTTATGTATCTGGGTGCTCCTGTATTGGGTGCGTATATATTTAGGATCGTTAGCTCTTCTTGTTGCATTGATCCTTTTACCATTATGTAATGTCCCTCTTTGTCTCTTATGATCTTTGTTGTTTTAAAGTCTAATTTATCAGAGATAAGAATTGCAACTCCTGCTTTTTTTTTGCTCTCCGTTTGCTTGATAAATCTTCCTCCATCCCTTTATTTTGAGCCTTTGTGTATCCTTGCATGTGAGATGGGTTTCCTGGATACAGCACACCGATGGGTTTTGGCATTTTATCCAATTTGCCAGTCTGTGTCTTTTGATTGGGGCATTTAGTCCATTTACATTTAGGGTTAATATTGTTATGTGCGAATTTGATACTGCCATTTTGGTGCTGGCTGGGTGTTTTGCCCATTAGTTGATCCAGATTCTTCATTGTGTTGATTCTCTTTACCATTTGGCATGTTTTTTGAATGGCTGGTGCTGGTTGTTCCTTTATATGTGTAGAGCCTCTTTCAGGAACTCTTGTAAAGCTGGCCTGGTGGTGACGAAATCTCTGAGTACTTGCATGTTCCCAAAGGATTTTATTTTTCCTTCACTTATGAAGCTTAGTTTGGCTGGATAGGAGATTCTGGGTTGAAAGTTCTTTTCTTTAAGGATGTTGAATATTGGCCCCCACTCTCTTCTGACTTGTAGGTCTTCTGCTGAGAGATCTGCTGTGAGTCTGGTGGGCTTCCCTTTGTGGGTAACCCCACCTTTCTCTCTGGCTGCCCTTAGTATTTTCTCCTTCATTTCAACCCTGGTTCATCTGACGATGATGTTCCTTGGGGTTGCTCTTCTTGACGAATATCTTTGTGGTGTTCTTTGTATTTCCTGGACTTGAATATTTGCCTGCCTTGCTAGGTTGGGGAAGTTTTCCTCGATAATATCCTGAAGAGTATTTTCCAGCTTGGATTCATTCTCTTCATCGCATTCAGGTACGCCTATCAAACATAGATTAGGTCTTTTCACATAGTCCCACATTTCTTGAAGACTTTGTTCCTTCCTTCTAACTCTTTTTTCTCTATTCTTCCCTTCCTATTTTATTTCATTGAGTTGATCTTCGACCTCTGATATCCTTTCTTGTGTTTGGTAATTTGGCTGTTGATACTTGTGCATGCTTCACGAAGTTCTCGTCTTGCGTTTTTCAGCTCCATCAATTCACTTATATTCCTTTCTATTTTGTCCATTCTCGTTAGCATTTCGTCAAATCTTTTTTCAAGGTTCTTAGTTTCTTTGCATTGGGTTAGAACATGTTCTTTTAGCTCACAGAAGTTTCTTACTACCCACCTTCTGAAGTCTGATTCTGTCATTTCATCACACTTGTTCTCCCTCCAACCTTGTTCCTTTGCTAGTGAGGAGTTGTGATCCCTTTTAGGAGGAGAGGTGTTCTGGTTTCGGGTGGTTTCATCCTTTTTGCGCTGGTTTCTTCCCAACTTTATGGATTTATCCACCTGTCGTCTTTGTAGTTGCTGGCTTTCAGATTGGGTCTCTGAGTGGACGTTCTATTTGTTGATTAGTTTATTTCTGTTTCTTGGTTTTCCTTCTGGCAGTCTGGCCCCTCTGCTGTAGGTCTGCTGAGGTCCACTCCAGGCCCTGCTTGCCTGGGGATCACCTGCAGCAGCTGCTGAACAGTAAGGGTTGTTACCAGTTTCCTTCTTCTGCTATCTTTGTCCCAGAAGGATACCCGCCAAGTGTCAATCTGATCTCTCTTTAATGAGGTGGCTCTTTGGAGATACAGGTGTCAGGGAGCTGCTTGGGGAGACGGTCTCTTCTTTATAGGAGCTCAAATGCTGAGCTGTGAGCTCTGTTGTTCATTCCTAGCTGCTGGGCTGGTACGTTTAAGTCTGCTACAGCAGAACTCATAAACCTCTTTTTGTTCCCAGGTGCTCTGTCCCAGGGATTTAGGGCTTTATGAGTTTCGGTTATGCTGCTGACTTCTTTTTTTTTCCCTTCAGAGCTGCCCTGCCCAGCAATGAGGCATCCTAGTCACTGTCTGCCTGTAGAGGGTTTGCTGAGCTGCTGTGGGCTCCGCCCGGCTGCCAAGTGACCTTCCCTGCAGGCTTGTTTATATGGGTGTAGTTAGAACTGCCTGGGCAATGGTGGCCCGCCTCTATTAAGGCAGAGTCTGTCTGCAGTGGCGGGTTGCCTTGGCAACGGGCAGGCTGCCTCAGTAATGGCGGGTTGCCTTGGCAACGGCGGGCTGCCTCTGCATTGGCTGACTACCTCTGTAGTGGTGGGCTGCCTCGGTAATGGCGGATGCCCCTCCCCCATAGAGGTGGACCGTCCCCGGGTTCAGCTGCGCTTGCCATGAAACTCTCAATCCAGAGAGTTTCTGATTGCTGTTCTTTTGTGGGAGTGTGATCAGCCGAGCCTGATTGCCTGGCTCCGTGCCTCAGAGCCTTTTGTTTTTTTAAGTTGGTGTTCCAGTCACCTGTTGAAGAGGCGCCGGGGTCTGTGTGTTTTCCCCTGCCGCAAATAACTGCGCTGGCTTAAACAGTGGCACTGATATTCGTGGCGCTTTTTTTGCCCTGGAATCTACTGTCCTGGTTCCCTGCTCAGTCCCCTTTTTAAACAGATGAATGGGCAAGTTCCCGTGGCTCCAAATCCAGCCAAAAGGGCACCCGGACTGGTGTATTTTGTATGGAGAACCGCTGCTTTGGGGCGCCGACAAAACAGCCGCGCGGGGCATTGCAGGGGCATCGGCCGGCATGGCCACGGTGGCGGAAACAGCCACGCTGGCGACCCGTGGAGCTCCTCCGCCTGGGAATTTCCTAGTCTGTGGGCAATAAAAATGCGGTGTCCACTCACCCTCCGCGCTTTCCCTGGGAGCTGCAATCCTGAGCTGTTCCTAAGCGACCATCTTGGATCGATCAAAAAAGAAAGTTTCAAATCAATAATCTAAGTTTCTACATCAAGAATCTGTGCTGCCAGCCTCTTGGGAAGCTGAGGTGGGAGGATCATTTGAGCCTGAGAGGTCGAGGCTGCAGTGAGCTATGATTTCATCACTGCACTCCAGTCTGTGTAGCAGAGTAGGACCCTGAAGATTTCTGTCATTTCTGTGAAGAACTTGATCCTGAAAAGCCAGCTGATTCACTTTCTGCAAGCCTTGGACTTCAATTAGTTGGTCCTTATGATATCCTTTTGGAACAAAGAGCCACGAAGATGAAACAGAGATAAGCCTGTGACGAAGACTTTTTGTGGTGCAGGCTTGGTTGTTCCAGTAGATAAAACTTGAAAATCTTATATACATTTGGACTAGTACATTAAAATTATTGATATTTACATATTTATAAATAATATCCAAAGAAAATTTACTATCAAATTGTTACAGTAGATATTAGTCTGATATGATTATCAGTTTAACCAGTAAGGATAATTATATGTAAGCATAATTTTAGTGTCTTTTATTTTACAAAGTGGAATGCTGTTATTACAGTACAAATAAAGGCAGGTGTTGTGGCTGCCCCAAAACCTTAATAGCTTTCCAGTTAGCTATGTTGCAGGCTCACATATATTCCACTATATTACCACAGGAAGATTTTAATTTTTTATCAAAAAGTGCTGGTGGAAGTTGTCAGATATATTTTTTCTTTTTTTATTTTTTTTTTTTTTTTTTTGAGACGGAGTTTCGCTCTTGTTACCCAGGCTGGAGTGCAATGGCACGATCTCGGCTCACCGCAACCTCCGCCTCCTGGGTTCAGGCAATTCTCCTGCCTCAGCCTCCTGAGTAGCTGGGATTACAGGCACGCGCCACGATGCCCAGCTAATTTTTTGTATTTTTAGTAGAGACGGGGTTTCACCGTGTTGACCAGGATTGTCTCGATCTCTTGACCTCGTGATCCACCCGCCTCGGCCTCCCAAAGTGCTGGGATTACAGGTTTGAGCCACCGCGCCCGGCCGCATATATATTTCAATATAGATTCTGCATTCAATGGCTAGAAGATTAGAGAGCAGCAGAGATAAAAAAAAATCTTGCCGGGCGTGGTGGCTCACGCCTGTAATCCCAGCACTTTGGGAGCCTGAGGCGGGTAGATCATGAGGTCAAGAGACTGAGACCATCCTGGTCAACATGGTGAAACCCCGTGTCTACTAAAACTACAAAAAATTAGCTGGGCATGGTGGCACGTGCCTGTAATCCCAGCTACTCAGGAGGCTGAGGCAGGAGAATTGCCTGACCCCAGGAGGCGGAGGTTGCGGTGAGCCGAGATCGCGCCATTGCACTCCAGCCTGGGTAACAAGAGCGAAACTCCGTCTCAAAAAAAAAAAAAAAATCTTTAAAAATTCTGCTAATAATATGCCCCCTTTCTTCATAATACTCATGTTTCTCATGAGAGTAGCTATGCACTTTGGGCATTTAGAGAGAAATTATTTTTAGAGAAATATTTTTTGGCTGACTTCATAAATCTTATATCTGATCTCAGTTTTCTTCTTAAGATGTTTTTAACTTTTTTTTTTTTTCAATATAATCTTTCTTGAAGTAAGAGCTGTTTTTCTTTGGAATGCTTTGTGTATCTGTTTTAGAAGCCCTATTAGTATCACATAAAGTTTGTCAAAAGTGTAGGCTGCCACAGTGAGAACTCTTGGAGCTATCTCTATCTGGATGCATGCTGGAAATCCAGCCGTATTTCTTCCTTGTCACCATTATAAATAGAAACTGTGGCTTAAATAATGCTCTTATTCCCATTATGGTAAAGGTACAGTTCTACCCAGGAGTCCTGCAGGCTCTCCTCCTGCAGCTTAGGCTTCACTCTCTAATGTGACACTAAAGTGCTGCTGTGGCGATTGGCGTAAACCTAAGATGTGAGCTGCTACCTGTAAACCTTGTGCTGTGGGCCGATCGTAGGAAACAAAAGGAGGACACTGGCCACAAGAAGAGGGGAAGCAGGAGAGCTCTAGCCCAGTCCTCAGGGAGTACAGAGCCACTGCTTTAAAAGGCAAATAGCCAAAAAGATAGCACCCTATTCAACCACTTTTGTAGAAGAGTGAAAGTCTACCTTAAGCAGGCACCTGGCTTCAGGTTGTAAAACTACCTTCTGTCCTGAAGATGTGAAAAGCTTGTTTTGTTATTGAATATAACCAATTAGCATGCATGAATGGCCTCCCCAAGGACCAGATGAATTTAGAATGAACTGTGTATGACATGGTGCTTCAAATTCTTCTACTTGTGAACTAATTGTGGTAACTGTCTTTCTGTCTTTTTAATCTCTTAAGCCGACTTACTGTAATACGTGTGATATTCAGATTTAATTGTGTAATGAAACAGTTTTCTTTCTGTTCTGTTATTGTGGTTTCTCTGGAGCTGAAGATAATTTCTTTAAAAATTGTATTTCCCAAATACTGTATAGAATTACCAGACCAAATATAAACACATAAGGTGCCAACCAGGCTTTATTCTACAGGGGACTTTTCCTCTCAGGCTTTCAGTCAACTCACTGGAAATGCATACTGTCACCTAAATATGCAGGCAGAATTGTGTCTCTGCCTATTTGGTATCGATAGTCCTCTACAGTGACTTTTAGAGAGGCTAGACCAGCTTTTTACAAACTTTATAGGGCAGATATTAATCATTTTACTTCTTTCAATGACTCTTGTGTCTTTGAGAACTGAAACTGACTCAGAGGCCATAGGCTCAAAAACCCAATCTGAGTAACACGTGTGTATTGAGTAGACAGACATGAGAATCTCCACTTCTCTTTCCCTCTTCTTGCTGAAATGCCAACAATTGCAGGTAACACCTGCTGCTGCTCCTCCCACCTGGGACCTAAATCTGGAGCTCTGAAATCTAAATTTAGGTCTTGAAATTTTAATAAACAAAACAAAATAAAAAAACCCAAAACTTTTATTTGAGGAATGCAAGTCTTTTTACTTCTAAAGTTTGAGAGACTTTAAAATAAGAGCACAATTATGTTTTTGTCTTTTCTTTCAACTATTGGTTTATCTTTTGAAACCGTTCACTATTGCCACAAGTAGGTATACATTCAACTAATAATGTCACACTGGACACTATGTTCTATACCCTTAACATTAATAATGTTAAGTCAAAAAGTAATTAAACTTATTTATTTAAATAAGTCAGTGTCAGTAGCAGGGGAGGGCACCTGAGGACAAAAAAAGAGAAACTTATATTTAAAACTGCCATTTTTATTTCTGTGGAGCAGCTCATTGTTCCTGAATCTTTTCTGTTATAAAAGACAGAAATTGTAGTTTTTCTGTCTTGGGCCCTCTGCCTTTGGGTGTAGTGGTGACAGGTAAACATGTGGTGCTCAAAATTGTAAAGAAATATTCTAAAGATGCAGGTGCAATTTGTCCAGAAGATCTCATCTGAGAAGCAATTCTAGAGGAGGAGGAGAAAGAGAAAAAATGACCTTTTTTTTTTTTTTTTTTTTCCCCCAGCTAAATATGTCTCAGATCAAGAGTTGTGTTTGCTCTGCCTCCTGGAGTGCCATGCATTTAGTGCTTGCAAATCTTTACTTCTATTGCCTGTGTTTTTTCTCCTTAATGAGTTTGTCTTCACTTAAAAAATGCTTATGATAGTCAAGGGTCTCTGAAAAATATTTTTTTTCTATATATCTGAGCCTTCTCTTCATTATGGCTTCTTATATGCCATACAGAATTCTCACCATAAATTTGTGATCTGCAGTATTGAAAATGTTTCCTTTGTGGCTGTTGAACATGGAAAGGTGTGGATAATATTTCTATGGGGAAAACCTGGGGTTCTTAGTAAAGATGGAGAACATATAATGTTGAGGTTATATTTGTATTTTTTTTTATCTCTATGTATTATATGATTAAGAAAATGCTCATTTAAACAGGATGACATTTATTACCCAGAAGGTTCAGAAAAAAATTATTAGGAGTTACCCGCTTATTAGCGTGCTAAAGAGAAACTACTTAAAATTCCTATTAAAAATTGTAGAATATGGAAGATATCTGTATCTTGAACTTTCCATAAAACTGTTTTCTTACATTTAAATTTCGACTGTAGTTTACTTTAGTGGTGGCAGGATCTCAGTAGTAATGATGTGTTCTGGGTGTATCAGTACAGTATAAAAGCTTGTCCTCGTGCAGTTGATGTTAATAAGCTTTTTTATAGATTTTTTTCACTACAGAGTTATTTTTCTCTTCATCATTAAGTATCTTTATAAAGGTAATATGCATAAACCATCACATTTAATCTGGCAGCTGTCCTCCAATTTTTTTTAAGGTTTTTTTTTTTCCTTTATTGTACTTTAAGTTCTGGGGTACATGTGCAGAACACGCAGTTTGTTACGTAGGTATACACATGCCGTGGTGATTGGCCGCATCCATCACCCCATCATCTACATTAGGTATTGCTCCTAATGCTATCCCTCCCTTAGATCCCCAGACCCCAACAGTCACGGTATGTGTGATGTTTCCCTCCCTGTGTCCACATGTTCTCATTGTTCCACTCCCACTTGTAAGTGAGAAGATGCAGTATTTGGTTTTCTGTTCTTGTGTTCCTTTGCTGAGAATGATGGTTTCCAGCTTCATTCATGTCCCTGCAAAGGACATAAACTTATTTTTATGGCTGCATTGTATTCCATGGTATATATGTGCCACAGTTTTTAAGTCCAGTCTGTCATTGATGGGCATTTAGATTGGTTCCAAGTCTTTGCTATTGTGAACAGTGCTGCAATAAACATACCTATGCATGTGTCTTTAGAGTAGAGTGATTTATAATCCTTTGCGTATATACCCAGTAATGGGATTGCTGGGTCAAATGGTATTTCTAGTTCTAGATCCTTGAGGAATTGCCACACTGTCTTCCACAATGGTTGAACTAATTTACATTACCACCAACAGTATAAAAGCGTACCTATTTCTCCACATTCTCTTCGGCATCTTTTGTCTTTTGACTTTTTAGTGATCACCATTCTAACTGGTGTGAGATAATATCTCAATGTGGTTTTAATTTTAATTTCTCCAATGACCAGTGATGATGTGCTTTTTTCCCATATGTTTGTTAGCCACATGAATGTCGTCTTTTGCGAAGTGTCTGTTCATATCCTTTGCCCACTTTTTGTTAGGGTTGTTTATTTTTTTTCCTGTAAATTTGTTTAAGTTCTTTGTAGATTCTGGATATTAGCTCTTTGTCATATGGGTAGACTGCAAAACTTTTTCTCCCATTCTGTAGGTTTCCTGTTCACTCTGATGATAGTTTTTTTTTTTTTTTTTAGCTGTGCAGAAGCTCTGTAGTTTAATTAGATCCCATTTGTCTATTTTGGCTTTTGTTACCATTGCTTTTGGTGTTTTATTCATGAGGTCTTCACCCATGCCTATGTCCTGAATGGTATTGCCTATGTTTTCTTGTAGGGTTTTATGGTTTTAGGTCTTGCATTTAAATTTTTAATTCATCTTGAGTTAATTTTTGTATAAGGTGTAAGGAAGGGATCCTGTTTCAACTTTCTGCATATGACTAGCCAGTTTTCCCAGCACCATTTATTAAATAGGGAATTCTTTTGCCATTTCTTGTTTTGTCAGGTTGGTTAAAGCTCAGATGGTTGTAGGTTTGTGGCATTACATCCGAGGCCTCTGTTCTGTTCCATTGGTTTATATATCTGTTCTGGTATCAGCACCATGCTGTTTTGGTTACTGTAGGCTTGTAGTATACTTTGAAGTCAGATAGTGTGATGCGTCCAGCTTCCCTCCCCCCCAACTTAGAATTGTCTTGGCTATATAGCTCCTTTTTTGGTTCCATATGAAGTTTAAGGTGTTTTTTTTACAATTTTGTGAAGAAAGTCAGTGGTCGCTTGATGGGGATAGCATTGAATCTTTAGATTACTTTGGGCTGTATGGGCATGCTCACCATATTGATTCTTCCTAACCAGAAGTGTGGAATGTTTTTCCATTTGTTTGTGTTCTCTCTTATTTCCTTGAGCAGTGGTTTGTAGTTCTCTTTGAAGAGGTCCTTCACATCCCTTGTAAGTTGTATTCCTAGGTATTTAATTCTCTTTGTAGCAATTGTGAATGAGAGTTCACTCATGATTTGGCTGTTTGTCTGTTATTGTTGTATAAGAATGCCTGTAATTTTTGCACATTGACTTTGTATCCTGAGACTTTGCTGACTTTGCTGAAGTTGCTTATCAGCTTAAGGAGATTGTGGGCTGAGACAGTGGGGTCTTCTAAATATACAATCATGTTGTCTGCAAATAGGGACAATTTGACTTCCTCTTTACTTATTTTAATACCCTTTATTTCTTTCTCTTGCCTGATTGCCCTGGCCAGAACTTCCAATACTATGTTGAATAGCAGTGGTGAGAGAGGGCATCCTTGTCTTGTGCCAGTTTTCAAAGGGAATGCTTCCAGTTTTTTGCCCCTTCAGTATGATATTGGCTGTGGGTTTGTCATAAATAGCTTTTATTATTTTGAGATACATTCCATCAATACCTAGTTTATTAAGAGCTTTTAGCATGACGCGTTGTTGAATTTAGTTGAAGGCCTTTTCTGCATTTCTTGAGATAATCATGTGGTTTTTGTCTTTGATTCTGTTTGTGTGATGAGTTACATTTATTGATTTGCATATGTTGAACCAGCCTTGTATCCCAAGAAGGAAGCCGACTTGATTGTGATGGATAAGTTTCTTTATGTGCTTTTGGATTTGGTTTGACAGTATTTTATTGCGGATTTTTTCCTCGATGTTCATCAGGGATGTTGGCCTGAATTTTTTTTTTTTTTTTTTTTTTTTTTCAGTTGTGCCTCTGTCAGCTTTTTCTATCAGGATGATGTTTGCCTCATAAAATGAGTTAGGTAGGATTCCCTCTTTTTCTATTGTTTGGAATAGTTTCAGAAGGAATTTTACTGGCTCCTCTTTGTACCTCTGGTAGAATTTGGCTGTGAAACCACCTGGTCCTGGACTGTTTTTGGTTGATAGATTATTGTTGCCTCAATTTCAGACCTTGTTATTGGTCTATTCAGCGATTCAACTTCTTCCTGATTTAGTCTTGGGAGGGTATAATTGTCCAGGAATTTATCCACTTCTAGATTTAATGGTTTATGTGCAAAGAGGTGTTTGTGGTAATCTCTGATGGTAGTTTGTATTTCTGTGGAATCAGTGGTGATATCCTCTTTATCATTTTTTATTGCATCTATTTGATTCTTGTTTCTTTTCTTCTTTATTAGTCTGGCTAGTGGTCTATCTATTTAGTTGATCTTTTCAAAAAACCAGCCCCTGGATTCATTAATTTTTTGAAGGGTTTTTTTTGTGTGTGTGTCTCTATCTCCTTCAGTTCTGATCTGATCTTAGTTATTTCTTGTTTTATGCTGGCTTTTGAATTTCTTTGTTCTTGCTTCTCTAGTTCTTTTAATTTTGATGTTAGTATGTTAATTTTAGATCTTTTCTGCTTTCTCTTTTGGGCATTTAGTACTAAAAATTTTCCTCTACATACTGCTTTAAATGTGTCCCAGAGATTCTGGTACGTTGTGTCTTCGTTCTCATTGGTTTCAAAGAACATCTTTATTTCCTGCCTTCATTTAGTTATTTATCCAGTACTCATTCAGGAGCAGGTTGTTCAGTTTCCGTGTATTTTTGTGGTCTTGAGTGAGTTTCTTAATCCTGAGTTCTAATTTGATTGCACTGTGCTCTGAGAGGCTGTTATAAATTCTGTTCTTTTGCATTTGCTGAGAAGTGTTTTACTTCCAATTATGTGGTCATTTTTAGAATAGGTGCAATGTGGTGTCAAGAAGAATGTATATTCTGTTTATTTGGGGTGGAGGGTTCTTTCGATGCCTGTTAGGTCCACTTGGTCCAGAGCTGAGTTCAAGTCCTGGATATCCTTGTTAATTTTCTGTCTTGTTGATCTGTCTAATATTGACAGTGGGGTGTTAATGTCTCCCACTGTTATTGTGTGGGAGTCTAAGTCTCTTTGTAGGTCTCTAAGAACTTGCTTTATGAATCTGAGTGCTCCTGCATTGGGTGCATATATATTTAGGATAGTTAGCTCTTCTTGTTGCATCGATTCCTTTACCATTATGTAATACCCTTCTTTGTCTCTTTTGATCTTTGATGGTTTAAAGTCTGTTTTATCAGAGACTAGAATTGTAACCTCTGCTTTCTTTTTGCATTCCATTTGCTTGGTAAATATTACTCCATCTGTTTATTTTGAGCTTCTGTGTGTCTGCGTGTGAGATGGGTCTCTCGAATATAGCACACTGATGGGTCTTGACTCTTTATCCAGTTCGCCAGTCTGTTTCTTTTTATTGAGGCTTTTAGCCCATTTACATTTAAGGTTAATATTGTTATGTGTGAATTTGACCCTGCCATTATGATGCTGGTTATTTTTCCCATTGATGTACTTTCTTCCTCACATCAATGGTCTTTAAATCTGGTGTGTTTTTCCAGTGACTGGTACCAGTTGTTCCTTTCTATGTTTAGTACTTCCTTAAGGAGCTGTTGTAGGGCAGGCCTGGCGGTGTTCTTTAGGTTTTCTTTGCACTTATCTTTCTTTGGTAAATGAAAGCTCTCTTCTTTGTTTACAGGCCAGAAAAACTGAAAACAAACAAACAAACAAGAAAACAGGCTCTTTCACTTACTGGATGTTTGGCAAAATATTTTTTGGGGCCAAAATATTGGCATTACTGGTGAGCTTGTTAGGAATTCAGTAACTCAGACTTTATTTCAGATCTCCTGAAAAAATAGTCTGCATTTACGAGATGTCCAGTTTTGTGCACATTATAATTTGAATGGTACCTTCTAACTCAACATGTCTATCCTGTGTGAAAAATATAAACAACTGTGTCTTTTTCTTCTGAAAAATATACAGAACTCATTCTGTGTTATGTAAATATAGCACACAAAAATGCACACGTTAGTGTTTATGCCCTCTATTTTCCACTTTATCATCCAGACAAGTATCATTTATACACTGATGTTGTGGATATTATGCTACTCTCTTTTTTCAGAGTTAGAGAATATGTTATAAAATGCTTGTATATTGACAATTATTTTATTGGATAGTTTCAGCCATTCTTATAAGTCAGAACCAGTTCTATTCACTTTCTCATTTTACCTTGAGTCAAATGAAAAATTCTGCCCATACCCACTTTGTAAATATGTGTGTTTGTGTGTGTTTTCCAGGGACTGTTGACATTTAGGGATGTGGCCATAGAATTCTCTCTGGAGGAGTGGCAATGCCTGGACACTGCACAACAGAATTTATATAGGAATGTGATGTTAGAGAACTACAGAAACCTGGCCTTCCTGGGTGAGGATAACTTTAATATGGAATTCCTAATATAAATTAAAGTTTCATTACTTTTTTGTAGAATATGCTTATTTATGCTTTCAGATTTCTGTTTTCAAGAAAATCCTGGGGATTTGTCTGTTTAGAAAAGAATTTCTTCAAGATGTTTTATTTTGACCCAAACTTTCCATATTCCTGAGCTGATCTGTGTCCTTCACTTTAGTGGTAATTTTAGTAGTTTAGTGGCATAGAACATTGTTTCTCACACCTTAAAATCTAATTGCCATCATGAATTTTTGATTAAGTAGTAACAGGCAGTGAAATTAAGAATCTACAAAATTAAAATATTTCATAAATATTAAAAAATTTCTGTTATAAATTGGTACATTGGGATAAATTTATTAGAATATTATATCTGCTTTGCTGAGCACATTACTAAGTTGGTAATTGGAGAACATGAGCAAGATTCATGTTAGTTATTTTTAATAAAACAGGTATTGCTGCCTCTAAGCCAGACCTCATCACCTGTCTGGAGAAAGCAAAAGAGCCCTGGAAGGTGAAGCGACATGCGATGGTGGATGAACCCCCAGGTAGGTGAGAGTGAATACAACAGACGACATGGAGGAGAAGTCCAAAGTCAAGGAGAAAGCCAGTCTTTAAAGTGATTTGGGAAGCTGTTATCCAAAGGAGATAGTTTCTGAGAAGCCTGTAATTTTTTTTTTTTTTTTTTGAGACGGAGTTTCACTCATGTTACCCAGGCTGGAGTGCAATGGCGTGATCTCGGCTCACCGCAACCTCCGCCTCCTGGGCTCAGGCAATTCTCCTGCCTCAGCCTCCTGAGTAGCTGGGATTACAGGCACACACCACCATGCCCAGCTAATTTTTTGTATTTTTAATAGAGACGGGGTTTCACCATGTGGACCAGGATGGTCTCGATCTGTTGACCTTGTGATCCACCCGCCTCGGCCTCCCAAAGTGCTGGGATTACAGGCTTGAGCCACCGCGCCCGGCCAGAAACCTGTAATTAAAAAAAAAAAAAAATTATACTGTCACATAAGGGCATCTTCTGTCTTATGCTTATAAAATATCTAAGAATTCTACTTTTCCTTAAATGATCTTCCTTCCAGTTTACAGTGACAGCCAAAGTACCATTTATGGCATACAATAGAGTGTAAAATTTGACTTATTTTTTCTTGTTTTTGTGGAGAGACAGGTATCTGCATAATTTTGATATACTGTGTGTTAACCTTTTTTTTTTTTTTTTGAGATGGGGGTTTCACTGTGTTGGCCAGGATAGTCTCAATTTCCTGACCTCATGATCCACCCACCTCGGCCTCCCAAAGTGCTGGGATTACAGGTGTGAGCCACTGCGCCTGGGGTTAACCTACGTTTTAAGTTCTCTTTTTGCATCATGACTGAAATGCACGAGAGCAGTGGTTTCTGTTCTATTGATTTAAAAAAAAATTTCTGCACATTTCATCATGTTTTCACTACTACAGTCTTGAAATATTGTTTAAAATTATAAAGTGTCACGTCATTCTGCTTTGTTCTTTTTCCTCAAGATTGCGTTGGCTATTCAAAGTTTACTGTAATTTTATGTACATTTTAGGATTATATTTTTTATTACTGTGGAAAAATATTGGAATTTTGATAAGGAGCCTATTGACTCTATAGATCACTTTGCATATTATGGCAGTTTCACAATGCTTATTCTTTCAATAGAAATAATATTATTTTAAAATTTATTTTTGCCCTCTCTAATTTTTTTCATTGATACAAGTGTTCACTTAAAAGATTTATAAGTTTCTTGATTAAATTTGTTCTAAAATTGATTATTTTACTGCTATTGTAAATTAGATTTTTTTCTTTATCAAATAGTTTGTTTTAGTATATGGAACCATGACTTATATGTTAATTTATATTTTGCTAATTGAGTGTATTCATTAGTTTACACAGGTTTTAATGTAGTGTTTATGTTTTTTAATATATAAGATTACATAATCTACAAACAGCAACGTTTTACTTATTGGTCTTCGATATCAATGACTTTAAATTTTTCTTTTCACTATTTGTTCTTCCACATACTTTCAGTGATATGTTAAAATAGAAACATTGACAATAAGAAATAATAGTTTTGCATTGGTGTCTATAAATTTGAATGAGCAAACAGCTCTCCAGGTTTTTATAAACTGATTTGAGAAAGTAAAAATCTATTTTTGTTGAGTCTGCCAAGTGATAGAATGCCCTCTGGGTTTGTAGGGAAGAGGGGTTGTATAGCTTGGTCTTAAGGCTGCTGGGTTTGCACACAGGTCCACCGTTAGCTGTCTTGTTAAAAGGGGCTTGGATAGTTGTAATTCTCATTTAACTTTTGGGCAGAGTGAGTATTCTTCAGCACTTTGCTCTGCAGGGCAGATTCAAGGGCAGGTTTCTGCAGTCAGGTCTGCATATGGTGGGCTTTATATCAATATGTGGATGAGCATGGCTTTCACTGAGTACAAAAGAGGTTTTTCCCAGGTCACTCTGAGTTTGTACATAGGCAGAACTGGTCATGAACTAAGTCATGGAACTGCTTCAGGGATCACAGTAAAAGTCATGGTCTGCAGTCCTGCTGGATGGCTATAAAATGGGGGACTTCATCCAGGCCTCTGGAAGAACAGGACCTCTCTCAGACTGTGGCTGGGAAAAGTTAGGGATAGTTATAGATTAAGTTCAAAATTCTCAGTGGAATCAAGTTATGTGGAACATTTTCTTATCTGTAGCCAAAAATGGTAGTCTGGTAGTTTGCCACCTGAATGAGTGCCTTCCTTCAATCTTGGGCCTTAGCAGAGTTTCACACCTCCCTTCCTGAATCTCAGAGCCCTCTTAAGGCACTTATTTTTGAGACGGAGTCTTGCTACGTTACCCAGGCAGGTCTTAATATTTTTACCAGAAGCAATTCTCCAACTTTAATGTACCGTGTAGCTGTCATTTCAGGTGGGATCCATGATGCCTGCTTCTCTCATAAAGGCATTTTTGTCAGGAATGGCTGACAGATTTTCTTGCTGTCGGGTGATAAGCAAATAGGGAAGCCCCCCATTTTTTTAAAAATCTTATTAATATCACTCTCCATGTAAATTTTTACTTTCTATTTTTTACTTCAAATTTGTCTGTAATTCTAGATTCATTTAGGGCAATATACTAAAATTTACATGTTGTACCTGAATTAGATAGTATGTAGGCAGGCAAAAAGGAATTAGAGAATTTTCAACCATTTTTGTCAGCCTATATCTGAATAAAAACATAATTTATTTCCCAAATATTTGTTTTATATATGAGGCTCTGTTAAATATATACATAATTTAGCAATGTAAGGCTATTTTTTTGCTTCTAAACTTGGATTACAGTAGTTTTAGTTTGTGAAAAATGCATGTATTTAAAACATAAAAATTTACACGTTTTTCTTTTTTATATTTATGCATATACATATTTTTAATTTTTATTTTATATATATGTATTTTTTATTGCACTTTAGGTTCTGGGTTACATGTGCAGAACATGCAGGACTGTTGCATAAGTATATACATGGCAATGTGGTTTGCTGCCTCTATCCCTCCATCACCTATATCTGGCATTTCTCCCCGTGTTATCCCTCCCCAACCTCCTTATCCCCTGCTGTCCCTCCCCTCTTCCGCACCAACAGACCACAGTGTGTGATGTCCCCTCCCTGTATCCATGTGTTCTCATTGTTCAACTCTTGCCTATGAGTAAGAACAGGCGGTGTTTGATTTTCTGTTCTTGTGTCAGTTTGCTGAGAATGATGGTTTCCAGGTTCATCTATGTCCCTACAAAGGACACAAACTAATCATTTTGTGTGGCTGCATGGTATTCCATGGTGTATATGTGCCACATTTTTTTTTTTTCCAAAGAGGAAACAAGAAAAAACAAAGAGAGATATAAAATGAGAGGAGAAGTTATACCATTAAGAGTACTATCAAAGTAAGTCTATGGTTTAAATTCTGTTGTCATTGGTTTAACAGTCCAATGTGCCACATTTTCTTTGTCCAGTCTATCATCGATGGGCATTTGGGTTAGTTCCAGGTCTTTGTTATCGTAAACAGTGCTGTAATGAATATATGTGTGCAAATGTCTTTATAATAGAATGATTTATAGTCCTTTGGGTATATATACAGTAATGGGATTGCTGGGTCAAATGGAATTTCTATTTCTAAGTCCTTGAGGAATCACCACACTGTCTTCCACAGTGGTTGAACTAATTTACATTCCCACCAACAGTGTAAACGTGTTCCTATTTCTCCACATCCTCTCCAGTATCTCTTGTCTCCATATTTTTTAATGATTGCCATTCTAACTGGCATGAGAGGGTATCTCAATGTGGTTTTGATTTGCATTTCTTTAATGACCAGTGATGCTGAGCATTTTCTCATATGTTTTTTTGGCCTCACATATATCTTCTTTTGAAAAGTATCAGTTCATGTTCTTCTCCCGCTTTTGAATTTTTTTTTTTTCTTGTAAATCTGTTTTAGTTCTTTGTAGATTCTGGATATTAGCCCATTGTCAGATAGTAGATTGCAAAACTTTTTTCCCATTCTGTTGCTTGCCTATTCACTCTAGTGATTGTTTCTTTTGCGGTACAGAAGCTCTGGAGTTTAATTAGATTCCATTTGTCTATTTTGGCTTTTGATGCCAATGCTTTTGGTGTTTTAGTCATGAAGTCCTTGCCTATGCCGGTGTCCTGAATGCTTTTTGCCTAGGTTTTCTTCTAGACAAGAAGAAAACTTTTTTTTTTTTTTTTGAGGCGGAGTTTCACTCTTGTTACCCAGGCTGGAGTGCAATGGCGCGATCTCAGCTGACCGCAACCTCCGTCTCCTGGGTTCAGGCAATTCTCCTGCCTCAGCCTCCTGAGTAGCTGGGACTACAGGCACGCGCCACCATGCCCAGCTAATTTTTTGTAGTTTTAGTAGAGACGGGGTTTCACCATGTTGACCAGGATTGTCTTGATTTCTTGACCTTGTGATCCACCCGCCTCAGCCTCCCAAAGTGCTGGGATTACAGGGTTGAGCCACCGCGCCCGGCCAAGAAGAAAACTTTTATGGTGTTAGCTCTTATGTTTAAGTCGTTAATCCATCCTGAGTTAATTTTAGTTTAAGGTGTCAGGAAGGTGTCCAGTTTCTGCTTTCTGCACACTGCTAGCCAGTTATCCCAACACCATTAAACAGGGAATCCTTTCCCCATTGCTTGTTTTTGTCAGGTTTGTCAAAGATCAGATGGTCGTAGATGTGTGGCGTTGCCTCTGAGGCCTGCGTTGTATTCCCTTGGTTTATATCTCTGTTTTGCTACCAGTACCATGCTGTTTTGATTACTGTAGCCTTGTGGTATAGTTTGAAGTCAGGTAGCATGATGCCTCCAGCTTTGTTCTTTTTGCTTAGGATTGTCTTGGCTATGCAGGCTCTCTTTTGGTTCCATATGAAGTTTAAGGTGTTTTTTTCCAGTTCTGTGAAGAAGGTCATCGGTAGCTTGATGGCGATAGTGTTGAATGTATAAATTACCTTGGGTAGTATGGCCATTTTCACAATATTGATTCTTATTAACCATGAGCATGGAATGTTTTTCTGTAGTTTGTGTCCTCTCTTGTTTCATTGAGCAGTGGTTTGTAGTTCTCCTTGAAGAGGTCCTTTGCATCCTTTGTTAGTTGTATTCATAGGTATTTTATTCTTTTTGTAGCAATTGTGAATGGCAGTTCGTTCTTGATTTGGCCCTCTAAGTCAAATTAAGATTGGTGTATGGAATGCTTGTGATTTTTGCACATTGATATTGTATCCTGAGACTTCGCTGAATTTGCTTATCAGTTTCAGGAGATTTTGGGCTGAGACAATGGGGTCTTCTAAATATACAATCATGTCATCTGCAAATAGAGACAATTTGACTTCCTCCTTTCCTAATTGAATACAATTTCTTTCTTTTTCTTGCCTGATTGCTCTGGCTAGAACTTCCAATACTATATTGAATAGGAGTGGTGAGAGAGGGCATCCTTGTCTAGTGCCAGATTTCAAAGGGAATGCTTCCAGTTTTTACCCATTCAATATGATATTGGCTGTGGGTTTGTTGTATATAGCTTTTATTATTTTGAATTCTGTCGATACCTAGTTTATTGAGAGTTTTTAGCATAAAGGATTGTGAATTTTTTCAAAGACCTTCTCTGCATCAATTGAGATAATTGTGATTTTTATCTTCGGTTCTGTTTATGTGGTGAATTACCTTTATAGACTTGCATGTGTTGAATCAGCCTTGCATCCCCAGGATGAAGCCTACTTGATCATGATGGATAAGCTTTTTGATGTGCTGTTGCAGTCAGTTTGCCAGTATTTTATAGAAGATTTTTGCATCTATTTTCATCATGGATATTGGCCTGAAGTTTTCTTTTCTTGTTGAGTTTCTGCTGGGTTTTCGTATCAGGATGATGTTGGTCTCATAAAATGATTTGGGAAGGATTCTTTCTTTTTGTATAGTTTGGAATAGTTTCAGAAGGAGTGGTACCAGCTCCTCTTTGTATGTCTGGTAGAATTTGGCTGTGAACTCATCTGGACCTGTGCTTTTTTTGGTTGGTAGGCTGTTAATTGCAGCCTCAACTTCAGCTGTTGTTGTTGGTCTATTCAGGGTTCAACTTCTTCCTGATTTAGGCTTGGGAGGGTGCAAATGTCTAGGAATTTATCTATTTCTTCCAGGTTTACTGGTTTGTGTTTATAGAGTTGTTTGTAGTAATCTGATGGTAGTTTGTATTTCCTTGGAATCTGTGGTGATATCCCCCTTATCGTTTTTTATTGCATCTATTTGATTCTTCTCTCTTTTCTTTTTTATTAATCTGTCTAGTGGTCTGTCTATTTTGTTGATCTTTTCAAAAAAACAGCCCCTGGATTTATTGCGTAATTTTTTTTTTTTTTTTTTTGAAGGGTTTTTTTGTGTCTCTATTTCCTTCAGTTCTGCTCTGATCTTAGTTATTTCTTGTCTTCTGATAGCTTTTGAGTTTTTTTGTCTTGCTCCTCTAGCTCTTTAAATTTTGATGATAAGGTGTCAATTTTAGATCTTTCCTTGCTTCTCATGTGGTCACTTATTGCTATAAATTTTCTACACAGTGCTTTAAATGTGTTCCGGAGATTCTGGTTCGTTGTATCTTCATTCTTGTTGGTTTCGAAGAACATCTTTATTTCTGCCTTCATTTCATTGTTTATCTAGTCAACATTCAAGAGCCAGTTGTTAAGTTTCCATGAAGTTGTATGGTTTTGAGTTAGTTTCTTTTATTTGTTTATTTATTTATTTATTGCATTTAGGTTTTGGGGTACATGTGAAGAACATGCAAGATTGTTGCATAGGTACACGCATGGCAGTGTGATTTGCTGCCTTCCTCCCCATCACATATATTTGGCATTTCTACCATGCTATGTCTCCCCACTGAGCTAGTTTCTTAATCCTGAGTTCTAATTTGATTGCATTGTGGTCTGAGAGACTGTTTCTTATGATTTCCGTTTTTTTGCATTTGCTGAGTCTTAATTTACTTCCAATTATGTGGTTGGTTTTAGAGTAGGTGTGATGTGGTGCTGAGAAGAATGTATATTCTGTGGATTTGGGGTGGAGAGTTCTGTAGATGTCTATTGGGTTTGCTTGGTCCAGATCAGAGTTCGAGTCCTGGGTATCCTTGTAATTTTCTGTCTCGTTGATCTGTCTAATATTGACAGTGGAGTGTTAAAGTCTCCCACTATTATTGTGTGGGAGTCTAAGCCTCTCTGTGGGTCATTAAGAACTTGCTTTATTTATTTGGGTGCTCCTGTATTGGGTGCATATGTATTTAGGATCATTATCTCTTCTTGTTGCATTGATCCTTTTACCATTACGTAATGCCCTTCTTTGTCTCTTTTGATCTTTGCTGGTTTAAAGTCTATTTTATCAGAGACTAGGATTCCAACTCCTTCTTTTTTTTGCTCTCCATTTGCTTGGTAAATCTTCCTCCATCCCTTTATTTTGAGCGTATGTGTGTCCTTGTATGTGAGCTGGATTTCCTGAATATAGCACACTGATGGATTTTGACTTTTTATCCAACTTACCAGTCTGTGTCTTTTGATTGTGACATTTAGCCCATTTACATTTAAGGTTAATATTGTTACGTGTGAATTTGATCCTGCCATTTTGATGCTAGCTGGTTGTTTTCACTGTTAGTTGACGCAGTTTCTTCATTGTGTCAATGCTCTTTACCATTTGATACATTTCTGGAGTGGCTGGTACTTGTTCCTTTCTATATTTAGTGCTTCCTTCAGGAGCTCTTGTAAGGCAGGCCTGGTGGTGATGAAATCTCTCAGCAATTGCTTGTTTGTAAAAGATTTTATTTTTCCTTCCCTTATGAAGCTTATGAAGTTTGGCTGGATATGAAATTCTAGGTTGAAAATTCTTTTCTTTAAAGATGGTGAATATTGGCCCTCACTCTATTCTGGCTTGTAGGGTTTCTGCCAAGAGATCTTCTGTGAGTCTGATGGACTTCCCTTTGTGTGTAACCCTACCTTTCTCTCTTGTTGCCCTTAGCATTTTTTCCTTCATTTCAACCCTGGTCAATCAGATGATCATGTGCCTTGGGGTTGCTCTTCTTGAAGAATGTCTTTGTGGTGTTCTCTGTATTTCCTGGACTTGAATATCAGCCTGTCTTGCTAGGTTGGGGAAGTTTTTCTGGATAATATCCTGAAGAGTGTTTTCCAGCTTGGATTCATTCTCTCCATCACATTCAGGTACACCTATCAAATGTAGATTACGTCTTTCACATAATCCCATATTTTTTTAGACTTTGTTCTTTTCACTCGTTTTTCCTCTAATCTTGCCTTCTCATTTTATTTCATTGATTTGATCTTCAGTCTCTTATATCCTTTCTTCTGCATGGTTGATTCGGCCATGAAACTTGTGTATGCTTTGCAAAGTTCTCATGCTGTGTTTTTCAGTTCCATCAAGTTATTTATGTTCTTCTCTAAGCTGTTTATTCTCATTAGCATTTCGTCAAACCTTTTTTCAAGGTTCTTAGTTTCTTTGCATTGGGTTAGAACATGTTGTTTTAGCTCAGAGAAGTTTGTTTTTATCCACCTTCTGAAGCCTGTTTCTGTCAATTCATTAGACTCATTCTCCATCCAGCTTTGTTCCCTTGCTGGTGAGGAGTTGTGATCCCTTGGAGGAGGAGAGGCATTCTGGTTTTGGGTGTTTTCATCCTTTTTGCACTTGTTTCTTCCCATCTTTGATTTATCTGCCTGTGGTCTTTGTAGTTGGTGACTGTCAGATGGGGTCTTTGAGTGGACGTCCTTTTTGTCGATGGTGTAGTTATTTCTTTCTGTTTTTTAGTTTTCTTTCTAACAGGCCCCTCTGCTGTAGGACTGCTGGAGGTCCTCTCCAGAACCTGCTTGCCTGGGGATCACCTGTGGCAGCTGCAGAACAGTGAGGGTTGCTGCCAGTTTCTTCTTCTGTTAGCTTTGTCCCAGAAGGATACCCGCCAGATGTCAGCGTGAGCTCTCCTTTATGAGGTGTCTCTTTGTATATATAGGGGTCAGGGAGCTGCTTGAGGAGACAGTCTGTCCCTTATAGGAGCTCAGGTGCTGAACTGGGAGCTCCATTGTTCCATTCAGAGCTGCAGGGCAGGTGAGTTTATGTCTGCTGCAGCAGAACTCATAATCGCCTTTTTTCCCAGGTGCTCTGTCCTGGGAAGGTGGGGCTTTATTTATAAGTTCCTGATGTACTCCTGCCTTTTTTCAGAGCTGCCTAGCCCAGCAAGGAGGTAGCCTAGTCACAGTCTGCCAGCAGAGGTGTTGCTGAGCTGTTGTGGGCTCTGCCCAGCTGCTGTGTGAACTTCCTTGTGGTTTTGTTTATAGAGGTATAGTTAGAACTGCCTCGGTAATGGTGGTCTGCCTCAGTAATGGCAAACCACCTCAGTAATGACGCATTTCCTTGGTAGTGGTGGACTGCCTCAGTGATGGTGGACGCCCTTCCCCCCCACAGAGCTGGACTGTCCCTGGGCCAGCTGCTCTTGCTGCAAAACTCTCAATGTAGAGCATTTCAAATTTCTGGTCTTTGTGGGAGTCGGACCTGGTGAGCCAGATCACCTAGCTCCCTGTTTGAGCCCCTGTTTTTTCAGTTGGATGGGTGGCTCTGTCTCCCAGGCATTCCAGGTGCCAGTTGAAATGGCCACCCAGATTTGTGTGAGTTTTTGTGTGGAGACCTGCTGCGCTGGCTGAAACAGCTGTGCTGGAAACTCCTGACGCTTTTCAGCCTGGGAATCTCCTGGTCTATGGGCAGTAATAACTCATTTGGAAATGTGGTGATCACTCACTCTCTGTTTTGTTCTTGCTGGAAACTGCACTCCAGAGCTGTTCCTATTTGACCATCTTGGATCCACCTCCTGCGCCCCCCACTATTTTCTTTTAAATGCTTATCTAGTAAAAAGTTCTCACTAGCATCTCCTATTTATGATTGTACTGCATTTTCTTTGAAATTTTATTGCCATACAATAGATACTAGTAATTTAAAATGCCTGCCGTCCCTGAATGCAGTTAATGTCAAACAATGCTGTTAACTGGACAAATTATTTGTTAATGTAAATTAATGTTGCCATCTAGATTTTATAAGGAAACATTTCTTACTCATTATTGTCTTGAAGTTCGTTCATTATTGTCTTGAAGTTCTATATTAGTGTGTCTTTTTAGTGTAAGTTTCTTAATATCAGTTTGTTGTGTTTGTAGTTTTACTTACGTATTAGAATTTTAGACAATTTGCAATTCTGTTTGTATACTTTAAGTGAATGTTGGGTTTAATTAAAAGATAAATGAGTCATATGTCTATCACAGTCAGATTATACATATGTGTATGTTTATATCTACACATCTGACCCCAATATTGGTTATAGCTTATCTTGTATATATTCTTTCTTAGCTCATTTTCTTTTTTTCCTTCTTGTTTTTTTTTTGAGGTGGAGTGTTGCTCTTGTTGCCGAGGCTGGAGTGCAATGCACAATCTTGGCTCACTTTGGTCGTCTTAAATTTATTTGTTGTTGTTGTTATATTTGTTGTTTTTGTTTGGAGACATGATCTTACTCTGTCACCCAGCCAGAGTGTACTGGCCTGATTTTGGCTCACTGCAGCCTCGACCTATTGGTCTCAAGTGATCTTACCACCTCAGTGTCTCAAGTAGCTGGGCCTATTCTTTGATTAATTTTAGGGATAGTGTCTCACTATGTTGCCCAGGCTGGCCTCAAACTTTTAACTCCAAGTGATTCACCTTGGTCTCTCTAAGTGTTGGGATTGGAGGCATGAGCTACACAACCCAGCTGCCATTTCTATATTTAATAAGACTTAGTATGTGTCCTAACACAGTACACCAAGTGCAAAGAAGACCATTTTGTATTCTCTTGCTTTTGACATAATGTTTTGTATGTCAGTTAAACCTTGTTGGTTTATAGTATGGTTTTCATGTTTGTGTTCTCCAAACCTTATGCTGTAATGTAATCCTTAATGTTGGATGTGGAATCTACTGAGAGATGTTCGGGTCATGGGGGGCAAAGTCCTCATAAACAGCTTGGCACTATCTTCTTGGTAATCAAAATGTTTACACTCCATTAATTCAAATGAAAGCTGGTTTATTATAAGAACCTGTCTTCTTCACCTCATATTTGCTGTGTCTCTTATGTGATATGTACAGTTACGCTTCACTTTCAACCATGATTGTAAGCTTGCTAACACTCTCACCGGAAGCAGATGCTGGTACACAGTTTTTGTATAGTCTGCTGAACTGTGAGCCAAATACACTTGATTTCTTTATAAATTATCCACTCTCAGGTATTCCTCTATGTGCAAAATAATTAATACAGTCTGTAATATCTAGGTTTTCTTTTTTCTTATTGATTTTTTACCTGAATATTTATTGTTGAAAATGGTGTCTTGATGTCTAAAATTTTATGTTGCTATGTATTTCTTGCTTTACTTTTGTCAATATTTGCTTTATGTATTTTGGAGCCCTGATGTTATACAGATCGATATAGATAGATAGATAGGTAGATAGATATAATAGCTACAGATTTGTGGTAAATAAACTCATTTTAGCAGTATATAATATCAATGTTTGTCTCACATTAGCACTTGACTTAAATTATGTCTGGTATCCTATTGTAGCTACTATTTTCAAAAAATACAGTTTTTTTTTTCCCAATCTGTGGTTTTTAGCCTATTGGACTCAGTGCTTAAGTGAGACTCTTTTAGGAAGCATATTGTTTGCTTTTTTCTTAAGCCGCTGAATAATTTTATTATTTTAAAAAATAATTTTATTTATTTATTTGTTCATTTATTTTTGAGATAGGTCGCACTCTGTCAACCAAGCTGGTTTGCAGTGTTGAGATCATGGCTTACTGCAGCCTCAACCTCCCAAACTCAGAAGGTTCTTTCATTTCAGCCTCTCAGGTAGCTGGGTTATGAGTATGTAGCATCACGCCTATAATCTTTTGAAATCCAGTAATTGAGATCCAGTAATTAGTCCACCTTAGCCTCCCAAAGTCCTGAGATTACATTTCTTTTTCATTCATTCTTTATTTCTTTCTTTTTTTTTTTTTGAGACTAAGTTTTGCTCTTGTCACCCAGGCTGGAGTGCAATGTTGTGCTCTTGGCTCACTGCAACATCCGCCTCCCAGGTTCAAGTGATTCTCCTGCCTCAGTCTCTGGAGTAGGTGGGATTACCGGCAGCCACAGGCACTCACAACCATGCCCAGCTAATTTTTGTGTTTTTAGTAGAGTAGAGGTTTCACCATGTTGACCAGGCTAGTCTCGAACTCCTGACCTCTGGTGGTCTGCCCTCTTCGACGTCTCAAAGTGCTGGGATTACAGGTGTGAGCCACTGCACCCATCCTCCATTTCTTTTTATTAAGTAGTTTAACCAATTTATATTTAAAATTATTTCTTAAAAATAAAATTATGGGCGCCAGGAGGAGCTGCGCCTTGCTGGTGCTGTTGCTGCTGCTGCTCTCGCTGCCATCAGTCAGGGTGTGCCCGCTTCTTCAGGGTCCAGTCCCTCGGACCCATCACTGCATCTAGACTCTACTGCAGTCTTGGATCTTGCTGGGAAAATGTCTGATGAATTTTCGTTGGCAGATGTACTACCTGAACACTCCCCTGCCAAAACTTTTGCTGTGAGCAATACAAAACCTGGCCAGCCTCCTCAAGGCTGGCCAGGCTCCAACCCTTGGAATAATCCGAGTGCTCCACCTTCTGTGCCATCTGGACTCCCACCACATGCAACACCCTTTGCACCAGCACCAATGGGAATGTATCCCTCTGTGCCTCCCACCAAACCAACTCCAGGACCCCCAACACCCTTTCCTCCTTCTGGACCATCACAGCCTCCCCCCCACCGCCCCAACCTGATGGTCCTTATCCAGCCCCAAGTGTGTCAGGCCCTGGCCCCATAGGGCCACATCCTACATCAAATATGCCCTTTCCGGAGCTACCTAGACCATATGGTGCACCCACACATCCAGCTGTAGCTGGTCCTTTAGGTCCATGAGAATCCATGTCTTCTGGACCTTGGGCACCAGGAATGGGAAGGCAGTATCCTACCCCTAATATGCCATATCCATCTCCAGGACGATATCTGGCTCTTCCTCCTCCCCAAGTCCCTGGGCAGTACCACCCGTTCCATGGAACACTGTTTCATCAGGAGCCTGGGGACCACCAGCTCCTTATCCTGCCCCTACAGGATCTTATCCTACACCAGGACTCTATCCTACTCCTAATAATCCTTTCCAAGTGCCTTCAGGAACTTCTGGTGCTCCACCGATGCCTGGTGGCCCCTGGTGGCCCACATTCTTACCATTAAGTTAACAATGGACGAAGAGATGATGCTTTGTTTTTTGAAGTACATCTATATGCACATGAATACATATATAAAAATTGCTGGTTTCACTATTAGAGGGCATTCATGGAAGAACACTCTTGCACCTCTCAGAGAAGATAACTGCCTCTTGTACTTGGATGTGTAGCACATTATATGTATACAATCAGATAAAAAAGCATAGAAGTAAATCATTCAGATGTGATTTTTATTTGGTTTTCATGGAAAGTTAAAGTGATTAAGTATATTGAATAGCTCTTTGACAGAATTTGTTTAAGCTCTGAAACTACGCACTTAAAAATCTAAGATGATGTGGAGTATTGTTAGAATCTGCAACTCATTGACAATTTATTTCAAGAATTTTTCTATAATCACTTTCCCCTCCTAAATAAATAAACTTGGAGAATAACCCCTCATATCTAAACAAATGATGCCTCTCAACATTTTGAGCTGCTCTGTCATAAATAAACCTGGTCCTCCTGAGGTTATATTTTGGATATACATTTTTAAACTGTCAGTAATTATTATCAGATGTGGAGTTCAGTGGCCAGCCAATGTTCAGTTTTATCCTTGAGCTTTTAATAAAAGCTTCCTGGTTTGTTTTTAGTTATATAAGTCATACAGCACTAAAGTCTTTTCTTTATGTAAACTTTTTTCTTTTTAATCCAGGCCAACATGTATGTAAATTACATTTTTAGATAATTGATTATCTCTTTGTACTACTTAAGATTTGATTATGAGATGCGCATACTGCTTTGTGAAAAGCTCAAGGCAAGAAATAATTCTCTCCTTTGTTTTGAACTTCAAACTAGATAAACCCTAGGTATGCCTTAATTGCAACAAGTAGTTTTCATTGCCACAAAAACCTGAGGCAGCTCTTCTGCCCAGGGCGTTCCCGCAGCCACCCCCACCCCACTTGCCCTTGGTTGTTTAGAAGGAGCACATCCCTTGATTCCTCCTCCATGTGGTAAACTGGCACACTCTAGAGGTCTAAAACACAAAACAGCTGTGTTTAGAGAACCTTACGTCATGCAGATATGACTGTTCTCTGTACAAGTATGAATCAAAATAATGTATCTTTCAGAGTCTGGCTAAGCTATGTCATTGTCTCCTGCATAGTCTCCTGAGTTTTTTTGTGAAGTGCTTATGGCTAACAGTTGAGTTCTGTATTTGTTGACAGGTAAGTAAGCGGAGTTGAGTGCCATCTTTGAAAAAATTACCCTCTAGCTCTAACAGTGAAAGTAATAATAAATTGTAGATCTCTGCAACTGGATGTAAATCAGTGTGACTGTATTGTTTAAATATTAAGTATTGTTAATAACCACCAAAAAACAGCCCTAGCAGTTTTTTGGCACCTTATGTTTAAATCAGATTCTGAGATTTGGGGTAGACCTGACCTTGATATTTATAAGATAACATTTTGAATGTATCCATTGGATTTCTAAAATGTATTGTGAATTTTCTCAAACAGGATTTATGCTGGAGCTCTGTTTTTGCTTAGAAATAAAGTATTTAGTTTATTTCTGCTCCAATTAAAATGTCAAAAAAAATAAAGTCACTAGTTTATTGTTTTATGTGTTCCTGGATGGTATGTTTTTTCTTATGTACTGTTTTATTTCCTTAAATTTTATTTTAATTGTGTAGTGATGTGCTTCAATTATTTTTTAAATTGTTTTGCATATTTCTATAAATATTATCTTCATAATCATCTTCTGTATTAGTATGTTTTCATACTGCTGATAAATGCATACCTGAGACTGGGCAGTTTACAAAAGAAAGAGGCTTATTGGACTTACA
The DNA here is from genome assembly GCF_009761245.1 of Sapajus apella. NCBI lineage: Eukaryota > Metazoa > Chordata > Mammalia > Primates > Cebidae > Sapajus > Sapajus apella. The sequence goes on from NW_022437206.1 coordinate 160,820, forward strand.
GTTTCATGTGACTCAGGAGACTTCACAATCATGGTGGAAGGTGAAAGGTATGACTTACATGATGGCAGACAAGAGACAGGAAGTTTGTGCACAAAAATTCTGTTATAAAGCCATCAGATTTCATGAGACTTATTCACTATCATGAGAACAGCACAGAAAAGACCTGCCCCCATGATTCAATTACCTTCTACAACGTCCCTCCCAGAATATGTGGGAATTAAAGATGTGACTTGAGTTGGGACTCAGCCAAACCATCTCATCTTAAAAAGTAAAGTTTACAGCTGGGTACGGTGACTCACACTTGTAATCCTAGCACTTTGGAAGGCCAAGGCAGATGGATCAACTGAGGTCAGGAGTTTAAGACCACACTGACTAACATGGTGAAACCTTGTCTCTACTACAAATATAAAATTAGGCAGGTGCGGTGGTGCATGCCTGTAATCCCAGCTACATGGGAGGCTGAGGCAGGAGAATTGCTTGACCCCAGGAGGTGGAGACTGCAGTGAGCTGAGATCTGCCATTGCACTTCAACCTGGGCAACAAGAGTGAAACTTTGTCACTCTTTGTTTTGTTTGGAGTTTACATGTAACATTTTAAAATAAAACAATATATTTTAATCGCATGACAACTTAAATTGACTATAAAAATTACATGTCTATATTTTTCAGTTATTAATATTAAAATTATATTGTGTATTGACATACTTATGCA